>NC_092163.1:51526085-51826085 GCF_045791955.1 Oncorhynchus clarkii lewisi | reverse complement strand
TTCATGCTGTTTTAGATGGAAGTTGTTCCTTATAGTTATAGATTTGCATATGATATCAGAAATGTATTCATATTGCGTGATAGTTTGATAGTTTATTGCAATGCGATTTAATAATGACGGAATTATGCAGTGAAAAGGTATCCAGTCTTTACATTCCCTGACAGAATATTGATCAAATACACCAAATAGTTGTATTGTTAGTGTATGAATTGGTCTCTATTAACTTAATAAATCAGGGGTTACTATAAAAGTCATGCTGAATAGATCATATAAGAAAGTAATGGGTTGTCTTTATTGGCTAGTTTTCTCCCAGCATGTGAAATGTTTTTAATTTCACAGACACAGTAGTACACTGATGAACACTGACTATCAAAGCTCTTCCTCTCAGATGCAAAGCATTGCTATTGAATAGAGATTAGGTAGCGAGGGGGGCCATAGGGCAGCATGTGCGATCCCCTGTCATTACAGATGGATTCTTCACACTTAATATGAGACAGTTACACACATAAAACTTACATGTACCCCTTCAGCAAAATATGGTAATCTGAACCCTCAGTCAGAATAGTGCATGGGCCTACACACTTAAGGACAATCATAAAATATGGATTAATGCAAAATACCTCTCTATTGATTCAAGTAGAAATTGCGTCAAAATTGCCCTATATAAACAATCTTCGTAGTAAAGAAGTCTACAAATCGAGGCTGGAGCCCTAGCCTTTGTCCCACAGGTAACAGGGCATAAACCCATTTATTTCACCTCCCCTACGCGGCCTGCACGCATCTAGTTCTCCATGGCTTTTTTTCTGTGCACATAAAGTGTCCTTAAATGTTGTACTAATCGCTTTGCTATATTCTATATATTGAGGACTGGCCTGCTTGACCACTGCTATGAGAAAAAAAAAGTAAGTGTACTAGCGCGCGACGAACGGAAACATGTGCTGGCCTCGCTTCCTTATCGGTACCGGCAGATATCCGGATAGGAAACGACTGGAAGGACCCTGCGCGAGTACTGAAAACACGCGAGCTGAAAAGTAGGCTACAAACGCACCGGCTACTGACTCAGGGAGAAAAACAACGACTGGATTTTTCAGACATTAGGACCAAAGGGAAAATGATGAAACTTGAATAAGTTTTTATTGCCGGTTTAAGCTATATTGGTTGTGGTCCAGGGATATGCGTTGACCCTAAAATGCATAGCCTAGGCCTATATGGCGTTTCAGCTTTCAATGTAAAACCGCTCAATCAAATGTTTCAGAAAAATCTAAAAACGGGTCTCTAGACTCTAAATAGGCCTACAGTCCAAAATCAAACGGAGTCGCGTCGGTGATGCTTTTTGAATAGCCTGCATTGGATGATTCAGATCAGTGCAGTCTTCATGCTGTCGGCTGAATGTCAATAGTCTGTCTGTATTTGCCTCAGCCATATCTCGAACATTCTCTTATCAAGATGCGCACAGGATTATATGATCTCTAGGATGGTCCTTAAACAAACGCAGTCAACATGAAATATGTTGGTCTAAATTATATACTTAAGCTTTAAATGCGTTCAATACTGTTATACGTAACCTTTGATTAATAGATTAATAATCTTATTATGCACCCTGACACATTTGGGAACCGATTCGTAAATCATTTGAACAGGCGTACGCTAATTAGGCCGACATTCAAATTCCAAATATGAATTTGCAGAAAATAAGCCTACCCACTGGGCACCGACATAAATTCAAGGTCTATTCCACGTTGGTTTAATGTAACTTTATTGAAGTTTGCTTTAAAGCAATGTCTCTATATCTGCAAACCCCCTATTTATTTATTCAAGAGGAGCGTGGAAAAAAATGCTCTTGAAAAAAATAAACTTCGAGTAGTGAAATTAGCTGAACGAAACACATGTTTTATGGTTATTATTAAATTATGTTTTACATTATTTCTACCATTATAATTATTATGAATATAATTATTAATAACATTAGTATTATTATTATAATTATGCTATTGATGTATTAGTCCATATGCAAATAGGTTTACGCCCGCGAACGGTAGCCTATTGTGGGCTATTCGAAATGTTACAGAAAATTTTCAGATCATATCTTGAATCGAGAGATTTTGGCATTTATGCATATAATTTTTTAGGTCCTCATATATCTGTCAACAGGCCGTGGAGAATCCTATTTCTTTGTTTTTCGTATTTGATGCAAATCTATATCTCATTGGGTCATATCAATTCCCTCCATTGCAGTTTCAGAGGTGCCATCTTAATTGCGTGTTTGTTGTTGTTGAGACCAATGGTTTTAAAGTCTGGTTAGCTCAGGGCTATACATAGTTACTGTTATATGGAAATAATAGATTTTAACATTTAATGGCAACAAATTTGTATTTTATTTTTTGCAATCAATGGAGTCACCAGCACATTAAGTCTGGAAGGACTATTTTCAGTAATGACAACATTTACATAGTCCATTGAACTGCTGTGTAACTGGTCTATATTAGTCTGGATCTGACCTGGCTGCTGCCCTCTGAGGAAAACACAACATTGATGTTGAAATGAGTTCATGATGAGAAGTACACAATGTGATATCAGCCAAGCAGCAAGAAGGCCCAGTCCAGTATTTGGCTAAGCAAAAGGCAGAGAGATATCCATTTACAAGTATGTACCATACCAGTCACCTAGATTCACTTGCAGAGAAAAGAAACACATAATTGTTCCGTTCTTCTGTTACCTATAAAGTGACGTAATAACACAAAGCATGCAGTGCACCAGTCACTCATACAGCCTCCACAGCAGACAGTCACAGTGAGCTATATAGTGAGGGATGATAGAGAGGCCTGTGCCGGCCCTGGTATCAGTAGCAGTATCAGAAGTAGCAGCAATAATGATAGCAGAAACAGCACAGATAGCCAGCACTCCGCTAACAGCCTGTGTAAAGGAGCACAAGGGTGAGTGGGAAACACAATTCCCGGAAACTGATTGGGAAAATATAACTTTCCTGGAATTACGGCCCTCCTCGCCCCTCTCCCCCTACCTTGTTCTTTTTTTTTACCCCCTCCCATCTCTCCTCCCCCCCCCCCCCACCCCGTGTGTGTGTGTGTGTGTGTGTGTGTGTGTGTGTGTGTGTGTGTGTGTATACTCACCAGTCTGCGTTTGGGCTTGATGAGGGGTCGGTTCTGACCGTTCATCTTATGGTAGAGTCCACAGGCGTTGCACAAGTAGTGGCCCGTACCATCCCGTCGCCACAGGGGGGTAGAGGTGGCTCCACAGTTGACACACTCACGCCCCTCTGAGCAGCATGCAGGTGGAGGGAGACCACAGGGACATTTATAAAATTAACCTGTTAACTCTAATGACACATTTATCATACATAACAATTATGTAACCTGTAGCAGTGGCAAGTACCATTTTTTAAATGTTATGTAGTCTGAAAAACTATGCAAGGACTGCATACTTTTATGTTAGGTGCACAGAAGCATGGGAAAAGTTTTAAGAATAAAACATTTTTTACTCTCTAGTTCTTTTCTTGAATTCCTGTTTATATGAAAAGGCTGCGTATTCTTGGTCTGAAGTTTGTGTGAAAGAGTGTGTGTTTAACCCTCTGCAGACTCTTGGAATAACAACATGAAAATGCTGCTGCCAGGCTTTATTCCGTTTGACCTGGTTAAGTTCCTCCCTGTCAGTTTTGGGTCAGTTTTGGGTCAGCTGGGACCCAGGCATGCTTCAGACAGGGGCACCCATACACCCACAATGAAATGTCTCTCACGTTTCTCTACATTTTGCTGTGATTACAATGATTTTCCTCCCCATATATACAGTATGGTGAAAATTAACCTTTAGTGCTGGGTTCCCCAACTGGTGGCCCGCGGGCCAAATTTGGCCCACGGGTGGTTTTATTTGGCCCCCAAAGTATTAAATAAATGTTGAAATAAATAAATGTTTGACACAAAAGACTGTAAAAACACAAGGAAATCAGCTCCAAGGGATTTTAATTAAAGACATCTGTTCCCAAGTATTCCCACGCATAATAGACAGACACTTGATCGTACACAAATGTAAGCAAGGTTTGAAATGATTGTTTTAGGCAAACATTATATCTGTTTGAGCTTATTGCGGTCAATTTGAAGTCTACAAATTATTTGCAATTATGTTCCGGCCCCCCAACCATTCGCTAAAGAAAATAATTGGCCGACGGCTGAATATAGTTGATGATCCCTGCTTTAGTGGGTGTGAGTCTGTGTGCATGTGGCAAAGATGGTCTGATAATCAACATCTCCTTGTTCTTCTCTCAGCCTCATCAGCTCATCATTATATCGGCTAAACAGCCTGCTATAACTCACTTTAAATCTGAATTCTTAGGAATGATGACCATTCATTAAAGTGACCTAATCACAGTGCAAACTAAGGTAGTAATTTTGAAATATTTGTGCTGCCTATAATGTGGATCAGATTGTCAGTCTAGACTAGTAGAGGTAATACTAACATACTTGTGGGCCTTTGCCTCTGTTGGTGGCTCCACATAATGCTGAGTATGGAGAGCCAGAGAAGGAGGGAGAGAAAAAAGAGGGAGACTGAGATGGAGAGAGAGAGGAAGGGGGCCTGGATTAGGGTTAGTCAAACAGGAAGTGCCTCTAAGGTATGCATGAGCAGGGACTCCACCAGAATAGTGTGATGCTATAGAGTTCTGTGGTCCTGCAAGCCACCAATACTGGACATCCCCACAAAGAAAAACTCCTAGTAACAGGACAGTCTATTCCTTCATGTCAGGGAGAGCCCCTAAGACATAAATATATCAGTGAGGAGGTTCCACTTCCAAACACCTATCTGGGTGTTCATGATGGAAGTTGTACCTCTGTCTTACAATGACCATAATAGCACACTGACAGATGAGGGTTTTATTTTTAGGACTACTCTTGGGGTTTATGTTGAGACATCTAATCCTTAGTTGTGAAATATGGTGAATTGATTTTTTGTTGGTGCTTTCTTTCTCTAACAAATTAATACTGGTGCTCAGTAAAAGGGAGCCGGTTATAAGATAGGGGGCTGCTTGAAGGCAATCAGCTCTGCCTACAGTCATCAAATGTCAGCCTCGACAATGCTGTATTATGTAACAAAGAAACGGCTGATTGTAAATACTGAGGTTTTTTGGCCCAAATGCTCGAGTGGATCTTCTTTTCACACCTCCGGGGCTGTATCCAGTTCACCGTTCTCAAGGGCGTGCCAGCTCGAGCGTAATTGAGTCGCGGTTTACAAAAGAGGATAATAAACGTGTCAGCCGAAGCGGGCCCGCGCTCAGCCGAACTTCAGGGCTTGGGTGTGTGCGTGAAGCGAGGCAGTACGCATTGCCTGTCTTTTTTAACCAAATAAAGTAGCCTGGACAAATGTATATTACTCAGGCCTGGGACACTGGGATCGTTTTATTTCTTCACAGCTTACAATACGCATGGTTTCTTATAATCATTAGTCTAAGCCTACATTATAATTACATTAGGCCTATGTTGATATTACCGATTTGTACAAAACAAAATGCAGAATGGATATGACCAGTTGACATAATAAAGAGGAAACGGTATGCCTGCTGTTTAAAAACGTGGCTGCATAAATTAGGCCAGAAAAAGTCGTCGAAGAGGACACAGCATAGCATAACCTCACACCACCTCTTACTGTTGTATCTGTCCACCCCCACACCGTAACAAATAAACAGTTATTGTTAACCTTTTATGTATATTAATTCGTCTATTTATTATAGTTAACTATAATAAATGTTTGTGTCCTCTTGGGGATGAAAATAGATTTTGAGATAACATTCTTGATCCATAGGCTAAGCAAAGTAATTCACATACAGGATTACTATTATGTGAATATCACTGCTTTAGGTGCATGTGTGTGTAGGGGCCTACACCTTCCTACTGGTTCTTTCGAGGCGGACTGTGTTGTTGCGACGAAAGAAACCGGTGTGTGTGTGTGAAAAGAGCTAGGAAAGGAGTTATGACAACATACATACATGCACGATGTAACCTCAGCCCAATTCTTCCATGCACACTACTCCTACTTCCACGTCAAGGCTAATTATGACGATATTGCATATTGTCATCCCATTTTGTCCTATTTTCTAAGGACGTCAATGGAAATATTGGTAACGGAGTAAATCAAATTGCATTAAACTGGGAGTTTTGAAAATGCCATGGACGTTTCATTCAACTTTTTTTTTTACCCGTTTTATAGAATAGCCTACATTGGGGAATATTTACGCATGCATTTAAACACAGGCCGTAATATATACATTCATCAAAATATACATAAAAATTCTAGCCTAGCTATTACATATTTGTATTTTTATTTAGGCTATATTTATTATCGACAAGGTATCTTATATTGTTTGGTCTAAAAATGAACTACGTTTTAGTTTTTAGTTTAAACGGTGTTCAGTTTGTTGAGTGCACGGCAGTAATTCAATACACGGTCATAGTATTCTGGTTTTAATATAGGCTATATGTTGTTTAACTCAATTATGGATTTAGATCAAACAAAACTGTTATAACACTAAGATAGCTTAAATATAGCGTATAAAGCCTATATCCAATAACATGATTTCAGTGTGGTCTGTCATAATAATAATAATATAAAATGATTATTTCATCATCATTTTACTCTGTAACACAAACATTTGTAACACATTTTCGAGATAAGATGAGACTCACCTGAGCACGACCGAGTTTTGCTTTTACATTTCGGGGTGAAGCTGGAGGATGATCCTCCGAGCAGGCTGCCGGGGTGGAAGAGACTGCCCCCGTAGTCATGCGCTGCCGGGAGAGAGTATGTGGGGTAGGTCGGTATGGGGTGGTGGGTGGATGGGGTCTGTGCGCTCATTGAGGCAAGGCTGCTCCGGAGAGGACTGGAACCCTCCATTTTCATGCCTTCAGAAATTGACATTTGATACTTGATAGAATCTTTCTCGTCCATTCTCGGGGTAGAGGATGAGGGTGAGGCGGCCCCGAGGTCTGGGGACACATCTTTCGGCGGGGTAGGGGGAAAACTGTAGAGATGTGGACTCGAATGGGACGCGGGTGTTAACGAGGATGCCGAGGCCGTGCTGGCGTTGCTGCTGCAGGGGTATAGGCCACCATGAGCCCCGGAGCCTGAGGCGTGTAGCCCGGTCTTGCTGAAGTGGCTGACCGCCCATGCGTTGTGATGGTGGGCCGCTGAGAGGGCTGCTTTGCCGGGCTCTAGCCATGAAATCCCCGGGCTATGCAGGAGATGTGGCCGGCAGACCTGACCCCCAGCGAAGCGAGCTGTAAGAATAGTAGAATAATATGTTCATAGATGGAATACACAAACCAGCTAATAATGTTACAACTCTCATTGATGATGTGATGCTATAGGATTACAGAAAGTTGGGACACCGAAGTCCTTAACCTGTTGACGCAGCGTACTTAAAGGAATTATTCGATTCGCGAGGGGCACAAAAAACGCAGTTGGCAGGTATTCAGACAAAACGACAGAAACTATAACCGCAGAAATATATTTTCTCGTTTTGAGTCATCTTGATATTTTATAATCCGTGATAAAGATTTAGCAAAGACATGCATGGGGTCTGGTAAGTGCACTGGAACCTCTTTCGCTTGACCCAAGCACTAATACATGACACCCTTTCAGCTGTGTATTATTACATAGTTTCTCACTCCTTGTTTATCTGACTAGTTCTTCAGTCAAGAAGGGTAAATTACATTTATTTGACTATAATTTCCTTATTTTTGTCATCGGCTGAATTGCTCTCGTGTCCACAACTTTTAATGGTCTCATCCACTGCCTTACATTTTTGTTCTCCCATGCAAATTAAACTTTATAGTATGCTCTCTATCAGACATTTCTGCAATTTCAACTAGTAGGCCTATCAAACCGATGCATATAAACCCACCCACATTAATGGGTAAATAAACCTGTGCGGGTTGTTTATTGCTTTGAGAAAATACATGAATAGCCTATGCCCACGATAATCCCTACTTTATCCTGATAATTAAGTTGTTTAGGAAAGTGAATGTGAGGTCTTACCGTGAGCTTGACTGTAGGACACTCTGGCCCGTGCATGAGCGGAGTTGTGGTAGTACGGGTTTCCCTGCGAGTCAAGATGGTTAAAGAAAACATCCACCTCGTCCGGGGGCAGAAGCTGCGCGGTGGGCTCCATGTAGTTATGCGAAAGGCCGGGGTGGTGAGAATCCGGGTGTTGGCCGTTCAGCACGGCGTGGTGGTGCATCCACCGAGGTGGATCAGCCGCTATATCCATGTCTGTGTGGATCTCTCCGTGTTGGGCAAACAGGGTGAAAAGAGAAGAGGGGCCTCTCTAGAGAGAGGACAACGTGTTCCTGAACCTTACTCTCTCCGCTTTGTCTTAAAAAAATGTTTTGCCTCCCTCTCCTGATAAAATGTCCTCCTATTGTGGAAAACAGAACATAAATGTGTAGAGAATTTTCGCTCGTCAATCTCCTATAACTCGGTCTTCACTAGTAGTCCGATGAGATCCTCTTGCCTCTCCTTCTTCAACAGGCATCGGGTAGTGTTTGACACTGGACACCTGTAATACAACCAAAAATAGGATGTTTATATTTCAGAGGCATTTACAAGGTGTTACGTGTTTTTTTCTTTGTATGCCTGTCCTGTCCTAAGAGAATAATTCGGGGAGGCTGCTTCTTTTTTATGTACGATTTGTAAGTGATGTATGTAAAGGTAAAACATAAGATAAACACCTCGAATCACTCGTCCCCACCCACTCCCATTCCGAGGAACCTGAAATCATCGACCCATCCTCACCGTAACGCGCACAGATAAGTACTTTTGAACTCATGCATACTCTTCATTTAGGCTAGTAAACTAATCATCGTCAGTACACTCAGAACAAACTGTTAAAATGCTTACAAAGCGGAAGAAGTCATTTGTTTTCTTCACACAATTTTGGAGAAAAAAATAATATATATTTTATGCAAATACCTTGTCTGTCTCAGGCTTGGTTATTCCGATTTCAAGCCCCTTTGGTAGAATTCTCCTCCAGTTGGCAAGTATATTTTCCTTTCTTGTATTGACTCAATTTATACGGCATATGTTTGGTCTATTTTTCCTTGGTTTTGGCGTAGGGTTATTTGCTGCGTAAACTCCGATGGAGACGGATAGGCCTTTAGCGACATGCAGCTGTAGGAACTGTCAGCACTGGCGCCAGTGAATTCCATGTCATGTGCGCAGGGGCGGGGTCTTGACTTCAGCGTTGATCCCGCGACAGCCAATTGGATTCTGCCTTTGCCAATTCTGACAACTGCCTCTGCAGAATCACCATGCCATTCGCCTCTCCATCCCAAGCACCAGCGAGCGGACAGCCCTGGCCCCTGTATGCTTGTCTCATCCCAGAACGTATTAATCAACAGCGTCACCTTATTAGTTAAGCAGCCCCGGGCCACCACCCACACCAATGCTTTCTCAACCAGGGGAGAAATGTCTTTGTTTATGCCAAGTGTAATGATCACTTTATATTTGAATAAAAAAGTTATTTTCAATAGGAATGAGTATGTAAACCTCTTTATATTTAGGCTACATTAAACTATATGCCAGACTTTTAAATCCCATACGTAAAAATGCGTAATAATTTAAATAGGCTAGGCTACTCCAATGTTAATCTTATTCATGCTGTTCAGCCTATGAATTACAAACATTCTGACATAATTATGGCTGTGGTGTAGGCCAGTGTGGTCTTTCGTGTAGTATAAACATGTTTGTGAATCAGTGGCAATCACATGCTGCTTTACATATTAATGCCTCATTTGACTGGCGGGTCAGCAGCGTATACCAGCCATAGAGGGCCACCAAATGGGGTTGGTGTAGTAAATGGTCACAATAACGCAGACCCAAGAAACCGAGCAGTCCAGCCACGGGTGCAAAGACACAGTGTCGCCACCGGTGTCTGGGCATCCTCATTATCCCGCGGGCAAAGCTTTCCAGATTTTTGTCGCACCTATCAAACCTGAGTAATCTCACATTAGATGAGAGAAATGAATGATGAATGTTTGTTGGGAGAACTGTTTGATTTTGGAGTGGGGGGCACATTTCAGCTGGTATATGTTACATGTTGTCATATCTCCTTATCGCCATAGCCGCGGGAAATAAAACTACTTATATGTTTACCAGTTTCTTGAAATACTTTGCAAATGTATGTTTACCAGTTTCTTGAAATACTTTGCAAATGTGAAAACTGAAATGCTCTATTCATTCCTTTTATATTTTCGTAGACACCCTTGTCCAAAGCAACTTACAATAATAATGCATACGTTTTCATACTGGTTCCTCATGGGAATCAAGCCCACACCGTTCTCTACTAACTGAGCCACATCACATCATCACAAACCACTTGATGTCTCAATGTACTCAATTACTGTATTGTGCATTGTTTTTCTTCATGGTGGTGGAAAGTCTACAGGTATAAACCTAGATGACCAGCCTATGTACAATACAGTAATGTACATTTACATTAAGTGGTTTGTAAGGATGGTAAATTAATACTGCACAAAAAGTTATTATTTTCGATGTTGTTTAAAAAAGAAAAATATGTAATTTGATGTGGATGTTTTGTGTCTTTACCCAGAACTCTGCACCTTTTGATGTAAATGTTTGAGGACAGGGTTTTGTTCTTTCTGGATTCCATTAGAATGTCAATTGCAGAGAAAGGGAGCGGGAAACAACTTTTTAATTCCAACTATTGAATCCTGCAAGACACTGTTGTAAGCGGAGATGCTAAAAAAAATGTTTTTGCCCCATGCTACAGACATCTATCTATATGGTACGCGAATACTGGTAAAGTCCCAGTGCACTACTTTTGTGAAAAAATATATTTTTCAAAAATTATATTTATTTGTGTAACTTATAATCATTTGTATAAATATGTTTATTTTTTGGTAGTGTGAATATGAATGACAGGGAATAATGTGAGGAGGGAGCACAAGGCCCTGTCCCACCAACTAGCCGCTTATCTGACGCCCCTCCCTGACGTCACCGCATCTTTAGAGGAGAAAAAAAACATTATCGTGAAATTAACTTTTAATAATACTTAAAGGAGTAGATGGAGATGGGGGAGCACGAGATCTGCTTACCTCCCAAAGGATAAACTTGAATAAATGCAAGGACACTCTATTGTGAGGAATCCAGTAGATAGCAGTATTAATTATACATAAAGTAGTCTTTTGACCTTTGATGTGGTTTAGAAATGTGTCTACATGGATCCAGTGGCAACAGAAGACAGCGAGACGGAGATTGGGTCCCACTAGCCCCACCAGGAATTTGATTTGACCCCAGAGAACACAAGACACAATCAAACACAGTCAATAAAGCAGAGAAGTGAAGTCTGATGGACTATGGAGTGGACACAGCATGGGGGAACATAGACGAAAAAAATCTGCTTTAATGCACTTTTGTTGTGAACATCCTTCCTGGTGGTTGGATGGTGGTCAGCGTGGTATCGTCACTTCCCTCTACCTGTTATTACAATGGTACAAGTAGCAGCCGCTGATTAGCCTATATAGCCAGACATTTAGTCACCAGAGTCCTCCGCCTCCTATGTTTTTTATTTAACCTTTATTTACCTAGGCAAGTCAGATAAGAACACATTCTTATTTGCAATAACGGCCTATTGAGGAACAATGGGTTAACTGCCTTGTTCATGGGCAGAACGACATATTTGTACCTTGTCAGCCAGGGGATTCGATCCAGCAACATTTCGGTTACTGGCCTAACGCTCTAACAACTAGGCTACCTACGGCCCCGATGACATGTTGATGACATTGCCACTACTAGACAATAGTTCGTTGTTTTTATGCTGTGCTGTAGCAAGGGTCTTGTGGGATGGGTGCCTTGGGGAAACAAAAAAGGCATTCAGAGCAGCAGTAATCACACTGATAATTAGCAAATGTCGCGACAAGGATTTGCGTTGCTAACCTGTTTGTTCCTACCGCGCTTGATCGCTCTCCCATTGGCAAGGTGGGCGTCTGGGCGAGGACCAAAAGGTAGGCGCGCCGCAGATAAGGGGTTGACATTACTGAGCGCCACCGTGTGAGCGCGCACTGCAGAGAGATGGTCCCTCGTCATTGGTAATTAGCCTGGATAGAAGAGGGGAGAGGGGCAGAAGGTCCTGCACAACAGGGCCCAGTCAGTCTCCAGCCCAACCACGGGAGGTGGCTGCTGAGATCAGTAATTGTTTTTTGAATTGGGTTAAAAATGTAAATTGAATGTCAAAATAAATTATTATTAGGCTATTATTATTATTATTTTATTATTATGATCACATAAACTATATATCTAGCCTACTATACTATTGTTATGTTATTATTATTGTTTCGTCATTGTTTTATTGTTATAAAGCAATCATAATATAGGATAGTTTTCAGAAATTAGGCCTATCCATGATTCCCAATGAAGTGCTACAAATAGTCTACTATAATGACGATAGGTCTACTGAATTGGAAGTCAAATAGTGAACATTCTGCACATATGTGATCTCTCTATGATACTAAAGCTGTATCAAGCTTTTAGCCAATAGCGCCCCTCATGCTTTCGATGCAGGATTTACGCTCACTTACAGCCACCCTCGCCATTCCTAAAGACGTTGCATTTGATAACACTGGGCTACTACAATACCTGTGAGCAGATGTCCATTGAAAATATAGCACCATTTCTCAATTCAATGGTTCTATTTTTTCTGTGTGCCGGAATGAACAAATGCCACATGCAAAGTATGTTACAAATACGAATATGCTTTGGAAAAAGTTGAATATGCTCTCAGTAACACGTCTTCCAAAACAAAACTGCATATCCTATACATGGGAGATTTTCAGATTTTCAAATAGGCTACGTCTTGGCAATACTTGGCGCCTACTCTGTGGTGTGTGACACAACTAGGCTACTGTCCATTCAGAGCAATGCGCAGTGCTTGACTTTGCCTGAAATAGTTTCCAGTACTCATTTTGGGTGCTGGTACTGTTTATATTTAGGTGCAGGAGTTCCACAATAATTTTCAGAGTATATTCTATAAGCGAACAGGAGCTCAAGCAATAAAACAAAATTGAGTTGCGGGTACTCAGCTCCGGTGAGCTCCTGCCCAAGTCAAGCACTGGCAATGCGCAACGACAGCGGATTGATAACAGAACGGACATTCAGTTCGGATTATCCTTTTCTCAAGTGAAAAGGCGTCGTTTACTATAGTCTGTGGCTGCGGTTAGAACCGTTACATTCTCTATTTTTCCAATCAGACGCGAAGCTGGATTTCAGGTATTTTGAAAGTAATAGCCTATAACAATGCGTCAGATAGGGTTGAAATATCATCCTCCCTACTTCACCCCTATGCTCCCTGTCTTCCCGGCCAGGGTAAGTAAGCTATGTGACAGGGGAAGCTGGAAAACAGACTGCACTGTGAGGGATAGCAAGGCGGATTACAAAGTCGCGAGTCCCTGTTGTGATTGAGCCAACCCTGGGCGCGCGTGGAGTAGGCTACAGCTGTCAGAGCACGACTGGCACGGATGGCGGAGTCGTATTTTACACGCACTAGACACTCAAGAGCCTAAAAGCAAGATGGACAATCGGCAGATAGACCGTTAGCTAGGCTTATTTTAGGGCCATCAGAACCACATACCTGACAGTATTTAGATACATTTATCTCCTAATTTTACTGTAGCCTATAGATGGATGAGACAGAACTTTGGCTGGCGAGATCTCGCATTTAAATAAGAAATATGTTAAATTAACCAATTATGTCCAATCCAGTGGTGCACACGATCTTGCCTTAATGGTTTACACGATTAACTTTTGTATTTAAAACATTGAAGTTACTCCCCCTCCTTGGCTATTGTGATTATAAATATACCCTTTACTCCTCCATTCATCCCCTTCACACATACACTTCACATTATGGAAAATAGCCTAGGCCTACTACACGCTAAGCCTTTGCAAAGCTGCCTAACAAGACCATGGGCTCGTGGCGCCGCAGCCGGCAGGTGCTTGAGAGCACGGGCTCGGGGTCTCGTGCCCACGTCCCCCCAGGTTCAAAGGGTAAAACACACACACACAAACACACACACACACACACACACACACACACAAACAAAAGATTACTCGAGAAACCAAAACGTTAACGGAATTAAATTCACATATTTTAGAATAAGACAATACAAATCTACTGGGGGGAAAGGTGGCTGCTCTCAATTGCCTAAATGTTGGATGGAGTTGGATTTGAGCTGTATGATCATTGAAGAGAGAATACTATTATGAATACTATTCAATATAATTGAGAATGTTGACATTGTGTTGATAAATGTGCCTATCATAGACCCTAGCCTAATAACCGTTGCATAATGTTGCCTGTGTACGGTGTCTTTCTTCATTTATCTTACTCGTGCTCCTCCTCAGAATCGAGAGAGAGAGAGAGAGAGAAAACGTGCCAAAGTTCTATGTTGCTATGTGGCAGCAATCTCTCGCAGCACCGGCACATTGTGCCAGTTGTGTAGCCTATTTATGAGAATAATGACACCACTCGTCCTTTCCTCTTCATTTGCGTCATTACAATATGTGTACAAGCAGCAAGCGCGTGGCAATGTGCCTTTACTGCTTCTTTTGTACACCCCCCTGTCTCTGCGTCTTGACTTTAATTTCAAACGAAAAGGGAGCCCATTTCAGCCGTTCCTCTTTCAAAGATGCTCCGAGCACGACAGGGCATGTATCATTTACTTGTTAGCATGATTAACTGAACAACTGGCTAATAATAAGGATGGAGATTATTATTATTATGTTGAGGGATTATAATCGTGAATAGCCTAATGATAATAGTGTGATAATGCATTGATGATAAGGATAAATTGCCTATGCATGTCATATTTTCATTAGGCCTATAGATACATTATTATTAGGCGATGTGTTGGAGCATCATTCTCAATAAGAAATTCTGATTTAGCAATATACGTTGTTTATTCTCACGTGAATCCTATCTTTTTTTTAAAAAATCGGGTTTGGTTGGTCTTAATGAATTTACAAATGTCAGACATTGGCTAGGCGGGGAATTTGTCAGTGATGTGGAGTCTGGAAGCCTAAGGTCAATGTCACTTGGTAGACTTAATCACAATAGGACTGAACGCAGGCAGTGTTGTTAGACCGGCGACGGTGAAATATTTTGATTGGGCCTTATCTGCCATCACAGCTCCCAAAATAATCCTGTTTAAAAGACAGGAGAGGAGAGAACCTCAATGCAACAAATGAAATTTTGCATTAACAAGTGACAGCATTGTGCACAGTGAAATCTTGGATACAATACCCAGCTAACATATTTAAGTGTGCCAAATATTAAACTCATCTGCATGATAATGTGGCTATATCAATGTTGGCTGCGATGGGCATTTAGTGCGAGCCTTTTTGATCTGGTGTGGCGGGCAGAACCGGAGCACTCTTGATGCGCACGCGATAAAACCTTATCAGTGGCGAACATCCACTTCCATCTCACTTTTTTAATTAATCTCGCCACACTAACCCCTTTCCCTTTCTCCATACTCTTTATGTCTCTCTCTCTCTCTCTCTCTCTCTCCTCGCTCTCTCTCAACTCTAAACACACACAGGCACACACACACTGCCCTTTGCCACAGTGGCAGCAGTAATTCTATTCAAACCAATAAAAAAGAGGAGAAGGAAGAGAGAGAAAGAAAGATGGAGATGCAGTAATTTACCACACTAATAATGTTTTTCAAAAGGAGGTGCAATGGACAATGCACAGTGTATCCCCCCCCCCCCCCCCCCCAATAGTTATTATTGTTTTTCTAAATTGTTACTATTTTGAGTCTGAGATTATTATTATTATTATACCTGGTTATAATCTAATTCAAATAAATCCAAGAAATCTTATGTGCCGCATCAGTTTGTTCCATGCAGTGGATTGTAGGAAACATCCCTTATGCAATATATTGTGAGGGGCAGTCAATGTTTGTTTAATAGGAAGGAGAAGATTTCAAGGCTGTGTGTGTGTGTGTGTGTGTGTGTGTGTGTGTGTGTGTGTGTGTGTGTGTGTGTGTGTGTGTGTGTGTGTGTGTGTGTGTGTGTGTGTGTGTGTGTGTGTGTGTGTGTGTGTGTGGGTGTGTGTGTGTGTGTGTGCGTGTGTGTGTGTGAATGTATGAATATGCTCGTTGGATCCTCGGGTCCTCCTTCTGATTATAACCCATCCCGGGGTAATTTTTCAACGGTGCTAGCTAATCTTTGTTCTTTGTGAAGATAATAAATAGCCTAATCGTTATCAGCGAGCTGCTGAAGGTGTCGGGAGAATGAGGCTGATCGGCCCGGGAAATAGGCTCCAAAGTGCCGCGGAATAAATGGTATTTCTTATCTCCCTCATCCAGATTATCGCCGCCTTTTCAAACTCGCACAACAAATACATCCAATGCATCGAATGCATCATTTACCCGAGTAGATCTCTCCAAATGATAGACAGATAGTGGGGAGGGGGTTCGGAGGAGGGGGTACTGGGTCCCTGGAAATATTTCATGTGGCCCATGCGGCTCGTTAAATAAGTTTAAGCAAAGGCTTATATATTGATTTAGGCTTCAATGTATTTGGAGAGCCTATTTATTTCAATTCAACTCAATTATATTCTGTTACATTTGAGATACAGATTTTATCTTAAGAATCTGCAATCCATGGTCTTTGTTGTGGTATCGCACACCAGCTAGTTATTTTATGTTGAATTTCACTGGATAACGGTCTCAGAGGGAACACAAGTAATTCCTCCCACGGATAAAAGAAATCGAATAATTATCGCGACGGTTTTTTCTTTGCGAGAGAATTGTTGACTTTTCAGTATCCCTGTGCTAACATGCTAATACAATTAACAAAATCATAAAATTACTCACGTAGAATCTCTCAATTGTAAAATACTTATAATAATTATAATAACTTTTCGGTTAGAATTCGGATGTTAAATTTCTTTCGATAATAGCGGTCGTGTGGAAGTTGATTAGGCAGTTGTTGATTCACAGTCCACCCCCCTGAAAAAAACTCTAGGAGCTTAAAGGGTGTTTTGTTATAGCCTAATGCTTCCATGTACTATATGCTTCTTATTATTGTTACTTAATAAATATAATTTTTTAACAGACAGAGTTCTTATTAATATCAGAATAACGAACTTGAATGATGTAGGGAATATAGGTTACTCACCATGAAACCCAACAGGTCTGTTATTTTTCAATCTGAGAATCTAGAATCCATAAACATTCATATAATTTTTTGCATAATATGGCGTCCCCGCATCACAGCCAATCAATCATGTGCTGTGATATTTACATTTCTGTGTAGGATCCCCACGCCTGCCGCCCACGCCTTCTCTATGTGCGCACTCTTGTGGCCAGTGATCGCCTTTCCATTAATTGAGTAATTAGCCGTTCTGCAATAATGAGCTGGCCAAGATTCGTTTTTTTGTTGTTGAGCGAAGCCCACCCCATGCCCAATGAATACGAATTGACCTAACCACGTTCGCGGCTGCCCCACTGTCTGCAGTCATGAACCACAGAACTTGAAAACATAGGCTTAAAATGAGGGAACGAACCATCAAACCGACTTTCTGACCACAAGCAGAGTAAATCAGAACTAACACAATTGAGAGCAGAGTTTTTGATATCCAATGGGCTATTTTAGAAATATACATATCTATGTTCAGCCCAGCCTCACACTATGTTTGTAGCTGACCTAGGATGTATCCCCTACAAGTTAAACTCCACGTAGGCCTGGAAAGTAGATTGTGATGGTGTTGAGCCTGAGACGACTGAACCCCAGGAGGAGACTGAACCCCGGGAGAAGGAGTAGTTGAGGAGAATGTATGTATCTGTACACGGCAGCAACAACACATCAGCAACGGTATTATCTTGTATGCAAAACTCGGGACACCAAGTGCGACCTCTCATATGTTGACTATTTGATTAGTAATTTTATGTCATATATTAATTCGTTTAATTTCTAATTTAAAACGCACTTTGTCCCTAATGCACGTTCTAAGCCTATGTGTTCGTAAAGCACGTGCACATTATCCTGAAACGCTTCTGTAATGTCTAAACATGTAGCGTAGGCTTACGCAGGTTCCAGTGGGCCAATCCTGTAACCTATAACAATATTATTTTTCGTGAAATCCTTTCATATACGAAAATTAAGCAGACTCGTACACATTTCATTCCTCTCGACAAATTGCATTCTTCAGGCAACGACGGAAAAACGAAACGCGTGGATGGCTCTGTGAGGGCACAGGGCACAGGGAATGAAAAAGAGGCATCGACTTATTATCGCACTTGGAACATTATGTATATCTGAGTGACACGTTATGACAAAAAGCGGTATTTTTCCAATATACACAAACTCGGCGCTTAATAACCAGGCATCTCCAGGCGTCTCCCGGGCAACACTGATAATGCTACAGCCATTTTCCATATCTTTGCCAGAGTCTATTATACTCAGGGATTAGCCCTCCTTCCGGGAAAGGTCAAACACAAAGTCATTGAACCTGGAGTATTTTTCCCTCCCTGTTTATCCCCCCTTGTGATAGTGCACATTCTATTTCCCCCATCCTCCCGTCAACCTGTTTTACTATCATTAAAACTACCCTTGTTTGGTTCCTTTGAAATAATCACAATGAACCTAAGCAGCTCTTCTCACGACTTCAGTGCATGTAATAAATATTTAACAAACACAAACACGCGCCAAGGAGTGTGCCGTTATCTCAATAGTCTCAATGCATTATTACAGTTTATATGATAATGGTCTATTAGCTGAAAGAATATGAGCGCCAGGCAGTGGGATGTGGTTATAAGCAGGCAGACAGTGACACCCAGTGGCGAGGCCGTGGCCAACACAACATTTTATGCATTTAGCACTGCTTTAGTACCATCCACTCTTGCCACTTTTATGAAAAATACCATACCAGTTAAGTTGGAGAAAGCAGTTTGCTAACTCTTATACTGCTCTAACTCTTCTACTGTTCTAACTCTTCTACTGCTCTAACTCTTCTACATGGAGTTTCACTTTGAAGAGGGTCTCTCTTGTCTGAGAGAGACACACCTGCTAGTGGTCTCCTTAAACTGTAAAACAGAAGTGAGATGTAGAGGAGAAAAAGTAGGCTCAAAAGTCTATGTCCTCTTTTCTGTCTCTCTCCACCCCCCTCTCTAATGTTCATTCAGGGTATTTCTGTGCCGAGCAGTAGAAGAGTTAGGTTAGTATTTCTGTGCCGAGCAGTAGAAGAGTTAGGTTAGTATTTCAGTAGAAGTGTTAGAACAGTAGAAGAGTTAGAACAGTAGAAGAGTTAGAACAGTAGAAGAGTTAGGTTAGCATTTCAGTAGAAGAGTTAGAACAGCAGAAGAGTTAGAACAGTAGAAGAGTTAGAACAGTAGAATAGTTAGGTTAGTATTTCAGTAGAAGAGTTAGAGCTGTAGAAGGGTTAGAGCAGTAGAAGAGTTAGAACAGTAGAAGAGTTAGAGCAGTATAAGAGTTAGAACAGTAGAAGAGTTAGAGCAGTAGAAGAGTTAGATCAGTATAAGAGTTAGAACAGTAGAAGAGTTAGAACAGTAGAAGAGTTAGAGCAGTAGAAGAGTTAGACCAGTAGAAGAGTTAGACCAGTAGAAGAGTTAGATCAGTAGAAGAGTTAGAGCAGTAGAAGAGTTAGATCAGTATAAGAGTTAGACCAGTAGAAGAGTTAGAACAGTAGAAGAGTTAGAACAGTAGAAGAGTTAGAACAGTAGAAGAGTTAGAACAGTAGAAGAGTTAGAGCAGTAGAAGAGTTAGAACAGTAGAATAGTTAGAGCAGTAGAAGAGTTAGAGCAGTATAAGAGTTAGAACAGTAGAAGAGTTAAGTTCGATGTGTTAAAGGTGAAGAAAATAAACAGTTCTCTCTGGCCGTCCTGTTGGGGCCGGAGAGAGGGGGAGAGAGGGAGGGAGAGAGAGAGGGAGGGAGGGGGAGACTGGAGGGGGAGTGTGGTCCATGACCCTTGGGGACACAGGTTATGGACCTCATGTTTGTTATTGTAAAATGTTAGAGAGGTGACAGCAGGGGAAATTCTCCCTCCTCCGTCTCTCTTTACTCTCACTCTCTCACTCCCCCTCTCTCTCTGTTTCTCACTCTGGTTGTCTATCTCCCCTTTCCATCCTCCTCTCCCGTATTGAAAATCGAAATCACAGGAAAGCTATTTGGAATGATTAAATTATATGAAATTGGACTGTCTATATACGAAATGGCCAGACAGTTCTGCAGTCAGGGATTCAGGGATATTTTAGTAAAGGTTTTGTTTAGTTGCATTTCTGCTTATAAATACCATTTGGACTACACGTCTTCCACTCTATACAACCTACTATCTCTTTTCATTTAACATTTAAATATCTCTATCCCTCCTTCTCCTTCTCCATCCCCCTTTCCCCATAACAGTGTGGTGCCCTGAGAAGTGGCTGTGCTAATTCATTAGAGGTCAGGAGTTCACTTCCTGCCCAGAGTGCAACAGGAAGACATCGTTTACAGCACCTCGTTGCTGACAACCGGTCAATCACACTGGCTTTCACAGGCCCTATCTAGGGACTTGGAGAATTCCAAACACTGAACTCAGCCTGTTTGCCTTCATCTGTCCGTCTGTCCGTCCGTCCGTCCCTGATTGGTTACCACAGACCTCTATGCAACTCTTGTGTTCATGTTGCTATCACTACCAGTGTTAGTGTAGCAAAAAACAGGCATGTTAGACCAACGACTGGGCTAAGCGCGCACGTATGTGTGTGTGTATGTGTGTGTTTGTGTGTATGTGTGTGTTTGGGTGCACGTGTCCATTGGGTGTAACATAGTGCAATAATGTTCCAGACTTGAAGCCCAGAGTCTGGACGGGAAGTGTGGAGAGTCCATAAAGGTAGCATTTACCGGTAGTGTGGAGTGCTGAGAGAGAGAGAGAGTGAGAGAGAGAAAGAGAGAGATCACACGGTCTCTGTCTCTCTATATTTCCCTACATTTTCCTTATCTCATCATCTTCGTTCCAAATACTTAATGTAGCAGAGTTTCCCATTTCCTCTGTGCAGGGATACATTGATAAGTAAGGTGCAAAGACAGCAGGTAGAGTGAGAGAGAGAGAGAGAGAGAGAGAGAGAGAGAGAGAGAGAGAGAGAAAGATAGAGACACACCTTCATATTTTGTGTATTTATGTACGTATGTCTGTGTGTGTGTGTAATGTTGTTAATCTGTATGTCTGGTTTGTCTGTAGATCCTGGTTGATGGAGAGACATAGATCCCCAGCAGACGTCATCCTACTCTGAGGAGCTGTCTCTGCTTTAAGCTGATTCACCAGAAACATCTGGTCCTGCCTGTCACATCCACTCTATATACACACAGACAGGGAGTAAATAAGATGCGGATCTGTCTGTGTGTATGTGTGTATGTGTGTGTGTGAAATGTCACTCTCTCCACACCGGAATCCTCTCCTCTGTTGGAAGTTAGCCAGTCAAAATCAAATCAATCACATTTTATTGCTCGCATACACAGATTTGCAGATGTTATCGCACTACAGAAAAATGTGTGTGTTTCTAGCTCCAACAGTGCAGTAATAATACCCAGCAATACAAAACAATAGGCACATAATCCAAAAGTAGCAATACATTTTTTTTTTACATTTTAGAAAAATCATTGTCAGAGTTCAGAAAATAAATATACTTTTGTTTTGGCCATTTAGCAGTATGGCCAGTATATGTATGGAAAAAGGTCTGTACAGCGGAAGATTTATAGGATGAGCCATGACTAGAATACAGTGTAAAGTGGGGAAAACAGTGACCAGTGTTCAATAACTACGTTGCCTTCGGAAAGTATTCAGACCCCTTGACTTATTCTAAAATTGATTACATTGTTTTTTCTCCCTCATAAATCTACACACAATATCCAATAATGACAAAGCGAAAACATTATACATTTTTTGTTGTTGCATATATATAAACAAAAAACTTAAATAACACATTTACATAAGTATTTAGACCCTTTATTCAATACTTTATTGAAGCACCTTTGGCAGCGATTACAGCCTTGAGTCTTCTTTGGTATGATACTACATGCTTGGCAGACCTGTATTTGGGGAGTTTCTCCCAATCTTCTTTGCAGATCCTCTCATGCTCTGTCAGGTTAGATGGAGAGCGTTTCTGCACAGCTATTTTCAAGTCTCTCCCGCGATGTTCGATCAGGTTCAAGTCCGGGCTCTGGCCGGGCCACTCAAGGACATTCAGAAACTTGTCCCAAAGCCACTCCTGTGTTGTCTTGGCTGTGTGCTTAGTGTGGCGAAGGCCGAATGGCATAGGCAAGATGCAGTAGATGGTATAGAGTACAGTATAAACATATGAGATGAGTAATATAGGGTATGTAAACATTATACAAAGTGGCATTGTTTAAAGTGACTAGTGATACATTTATTACATCCAGTTTTTAATTATTAAAGTGGCTGGAGTTGGCAGCCACTCAATGTTAGTGATGGCTGTTTAACAGTCTGAAGGCCTTGAGATAGAAGCTGTTTTTCAGTCTCTCGGTCCCAGCTTTGATGCACCTGTACTGACCTCGCCTTCTGGATGATAGCGGGGTGAACAGGCAGGGGCTCGGGTGGTTGTTGTCCTTGATGATCTTTTTGGCCTTGTTGTGCCTTCTTCACCACATTGTCTGTGTGGGTGGACCATTTCAGTTTGTCCATGATGTGTACGCCGAGGAACTTAAACATTTCCACCTTCTCCACTACTGTCCCGTCAATGTGGATAGGGGGGTGCTCCCTCTGCTGTTTCCTGAAGTCCACGATCATCACCTTTGTTTTGTTTATTTTGAGTGTGAGGTTATTTTCCTAACACCACACTCCGAGGGCCCTCACCTCCTCCCTGTAGGTGTCTCGTCATTGTTGGTAATCAAGCCTACCACTGTAGTGTCGTCTGCAAAGTTGATAATTGAGTTGGAGGCGTGCATGGCCACGCAGTCATGGGTGAACAGGGAGTACAGGAGAGGGCTGAGAACGCACCCTTGTGGGGCCCCAGTGTTGAGGATCAGCTGGCTGGAGATGTTGTTTCCTACACTCACCACCTGGGGGCGGCCCGTCAAAAAGTCCAGGACCCAGTTACACAGGGTGGGGTCGAGACCCAGGGTCTTGAGCTTAATGACGAGTTTGGAGGGTACTATGGTGTTAAATGCTGAGCTGTAGTCGATGAACAGCATTATTACATAGGTATTCCTCTTGTCCAGATGGGTTAGGGCAGTGTGCAGTGTGATTGCGATTGTGTCGTCTGTGGACCTATTGGGGCCTTAAGCAAATTGGAGTGGGTCTAGGGTGTCAGGTAGGGTGGAGGTGATATGATCCTTGACTAGTCTCTCAAAGCACTTCATGATGACGGAAGTGAGTGCCAAGAGGCGATAGTCATTTAGCTCAGTTTACCTTAGCTTTCTTGGGAGTTAGTCAGACCAGATTATCTTGTTTCTCATGGTCTGAGAGTCTTTAGGTGCCTTTAGGCAAACTCCCAAGCAGGCTGTCATATGCCTATTTACTGAGGAGTGGCTTCTGTCTGGCCGCTCTACCATAAAGGCCTAATTGGTGGAGTGCTGCAGAGATGGTTGTCCTTCGGGAAGGTTCTCCCATCTCCACAGAGGAACTCTAGAGCTCTGTGGAGCTTGGTTACCTCCCTGACCAAGGCCCTTCTCCCCCGATTGCTCAGTATGGCCGAGTGGCCAACTCTAAGAACAGTCTTGGTGGTTCTAAACGTTTTCCATTTTAAAATTATGGAGGTCACTGTATTCTTGGGGAACTTCAATGATGCAGAAATGTTTTTGTACCCTTCCCCAGATCTGTACCTCAAAACAATCCTGTCTCGGAGATCTATGGACAATTTCTTCGACTTCAAGACTTGCTTTTTGCTCTGACATGCACTGTCAGCTTTGGGACCTTAAATAGACAGGTGTGGGCCTTTCCAAATAACATCCAATCAATTTAATTTACCGCAGGTGGACTCCAATCAAGTTGTAGAAACAGCTTAAGGGTGATCAATGGAAACAGGATGCACCTGAGCTCAATTTCACGTCTAATAGAAAAGGGTCTGACTACTTATGTAAATAAGGTATTTCTGTTTTTTTACTTTTAATACATTTGCAAAAATGTCTAAAAACCAGTTTTTGCCTTATCATTATGGGGTATTGTGTGTAGATTGCTGAGAAAAAAAACATTGAATACATTTTAGAATAAGGCTGTGACGTAACAACATGTGGAAAAAGTCGAGGGGCCTGAATACTTTCCGAATACTTTTCACTGTTTGTACATAGGGAAAAGCAAAGCAGTCTCTAAGGGACAGGGTAGAGTACCGGGTGGTAGCCGGCTTGTAACAGTGACTAAGGTTCAGGGCAGGGCACTGGGCGGAGGCTGGCTAGTCTGATGGCCCGGAGATAGAAGCTGTTTATCAGTCTCTCGGTCCCAGCTTTGATGCACTTGTCTCCTCCTTCTAGATAGCGGTCAGTCAGTGAGTCTCAGTCTGCGTTTGTGTTTGTGTCTGTGCACGTGTGCTCTCTGTCTGTCTGTCTGTCTGTCTGTCTGGCTGGCTGGCTGGCTGGCTGTTTTCTTTTCACCACAGCCCTGCAGGTGCAATTGAGGGAGACAGTTGGCTGTTGTGCTACTTTACCAGATCCTTCATCCTCCACCTCTCTCTATGTCCATCCCCAACACACACACCTGCACAGACATGGGTGGTGGGGAAAGACAAGGGGAGGGGCTAGGGGGCTAATGTCACTGAAGATGGTGGTGTTGATTGGCCTATGGATGATTGTCTACGAAGCTAACATACATAATTGTTTTAAGATGTTCATACAAAGGATCATTTAGCTATTTGGTTTAGAATTTTAGGATCCCTTTAGGTATTTAAAAATATATACAGAAATTATTTTATTAAACATTGAAGAGATTGGGGCCTCCTGGGTGGCGCAGTGGCTAAGGGCGCTGTACTGCAGCACCAGCTATGCCACCAGGTTCGCACCCAGGCTCTGTTGTAACTGGCCGCGACCGGGAGGCCCAGTAGGGAAATCCTTGTCTCATCACGCACCAGCGACTCCTGTGGCGGGCCGGGCGCAGTGCGCGCTAACCAATGTGTCGGAGGTGCACAGTGTTTCCTTCGACACATTGGTGTTGGATGGCGCTGTGTTAAGAAGCAGTGCGGCTTGGTTGGGTTGTGTATCGGAGGACGCATGACTTTCAACCTTTGTCTCTCCCGAGCCCGTACGGGAGTTGTAGCGCTGAGACAAGATAGTAGCTATTAAAACAATTGGATACCATGAAATTGGGGAGAAAAAGGGGTAAAAAACAAAACAAAAAAAACAAACATTGAATAGATTTATACATGGAAAAACAGATAGTCCAAAAATAAATCAAAAGGAAGTTTGTTTTAAAGTGTCTGAGAGATATAAGAAAGATCAGGAAAGATCAGGAAAGATCAGGAAATATATTAAATGTACCAATTGTTAATAAATATTTTTGGGGGCACTAAACTACTTCCATATACACTGAGTGCACAAAACATTAGGAACACATGCTCTTTCCATGACAAACTGACCAGGTGAATCCAGGTGAAAGCTATGATCCCTTATTGTTGTCACCTGTTAAATGCATCTCAATCAGTGTATCTGAAGGGGAGGAGACAGGTTAAAGAAGGATTTTTAAGCCTTGAAACATTGAGACATGGATTGTCCTAGAGCAAAACAGTTGATGTGTACATGTTCACGAGAGTCTCACCTTTCCATAGAGGGGCCAAACCGTTCAGACGCTACAGAAATGTTTGTGAGAAGACCAATTTATGGGATTCTCCTGGTCTGACAAACACTGCTGTAGCTCGGCCACCTTCCACCACAGAAGGGAAAGGTCGACATTGGCAGATATGGTGGATTGAGACGCAGCCCATACAAAAAAACAGATTCTCTAGCTTAGACAGATTTTGATGGGGATTTTTTTATTATGCTAATTCGATTTCTGCAGGGGCTAATTTCATGGAATTTTACACATTTTGTTATGACTTATGCCATGTCAATGATATCTGAGTGAGAGTGACTAACAAAATGAATAGAGCCCCCCTGGTGGTCAGGACCCCTGGGCACGTGCCCTGCATGCCCGGTTTGTTTTCGGCAATGATTACTACAAGTTTAGATAACTTGCTAGACTAACTTACCAATCAATGTTTTTTTAGCTGACATGGCTAATTGAGTGACTGTCAGTGACTGGCAAAACAAGATAAACTGCTGTTGCACAACCAAATGTTGAACTTGCACCTTCTGTATTCTACTATTCTAACTCTCAACAATAGGTTGAAACCCCGACTGAGTGTATACTTTACTTGACTGACTTCATCAGGAAATAGATTGATGAGGGAAATCTGTGTGGAATGGTACTAGTTAAACTACAGAAGGCCTTTGATACAGTTAACCACTGTCTCCTAATCTCCAAACTGGAGGCACTGGGTTTAAGCAGTATCCCTCTAGGCTGGGTAAAGTACTACTTGACAGGTCAAGAGCAAGTGGTAGAGGTTAATGGTTCACTGTCTCAGGCAAAACCAGTAAGTTGTGGTGTTCTGCAGGGGAGCGTGCTTGTGCCTCTACTGTTTTTACTGTATATTAACGATATGATACTTGTTCTTGCCGTCTTTTCCTTTATGCGGATGACTCTACACTTCTGGTGTCTCATAAAAGTAAAACTATGTTGGAGCGAATACTTAGCCCAGAGCTTCCTGACATTAGCAAATGGGTTGTAGGTAATACGCTATCTCTGTACATTGATAAAACTGAGGCAATTATTTTGGGGTCCAGACCTAAATTGTGTAGGTCCTCTGAAATCAGAGTGAAGTTAGGGAGTGAGATGCTGACTACTTAAATCTCTGTTAGCTACCTGGGATGCATCCTTGAACGAAGCTTGCGGCGTGTGAGCATGGTCACTAAAGTGCAGTAGCGTGCCGTGGGCCTGGGGCCTGGGGCCTGGGCCTTCAGTGAGATCCTACACAGTCCCACCCGAATGAATCCACCTCTTATTACCATCATTATGATGCCATGG
Organism: Oncorhynchus clarkii lewisi; assembly: GCF_045791955.1. Taxonomy (NCBI): domain Eukaryota; kingdom Metazoa; phylum Chordata; class Actinopteri; order Salmoniformes; family Salmonidae; genus Oncorhynchus; species Oncorhynchus clarkii. Next base: position 51,799,002 of record NC_092163.1, on the reverse strand, counting down.
CTCTAGACACTATACATTTAGACAGAAACGCAGTATAACCAGGCGTTGCGTCACCTTGAAATTTACATTTTTATTCAGAGAATTGCAGGGGAAGAGTACAATACCTTTTCATTGTGCAGCTCCGTTGCCCTGCACGCTTGTTCGTTGAGCTGTAGATCCACTCGGGTGTCCCCAAAAGTTTTCAAAAGCACCATTGCTTGTAAGTGCCCAGCCGTACTTTGGTGTCTCGTTGCTGCCTTGGTTAGACAACTCACGTGTACTTCTCGGAGCCTGTGAGCCATTGATAGCGCTCGTAGTTGGAACTTTGAAAGTGGCGAACGAACCCCTTTCCCGCCTGTGACAGGCTTTGTAGCGTCGGCGTCGAGCGACCTCTCCTGACAATGTCTAACTTTTCTTGAAAAGTTTGTCTTGAGAATGGGGCTATAATTATATCCTCGACCAAATCGATATCTTCTCCTCCTTCCGCCATTGTGGGTTGAAAAAACAGCTTAGTAGTACGCAAATTAATTAGTTTATCAAATTCAGTTTCCTACATTTTCATTTCCATTCACTTTAAGCTACAAGCGCCAGCACTGTTGATTCTGAAGGCCTGAGGGCAGATTTTAGACTCCTGGCAACACATGATGGCTGAATATGATTGGATAAAAGATCTAACATAAAGACCAGCCCTCCAAATCTCAACCTGGGGTTGGAAGCAGTGCAACCAAGAGGAAAGCTATGAAATGAAGAGTATAACTCTTACTCTGGGGAATAATTTAATACATATTTGTGGGAAAATATATATTTTTTAAATAGGCCAGCAGAGAAGGCCTTGCTGGCCCTGACGGCCCACCACTGCTAAAGTGCTAGGGAAGGTTCATTCCTGGACTAAAGTTTTGGCTAAAAAGTCCAAGCTGCTTGATAAGGACTTAATGAGAGTGCTAGCCACTGCCCTCATTCAATGTCATTTTGACTACACTTGAACTTCCTGGTTTGGGGCTTATCTAAGCTTCTGAAGGGGAAGCTCCAGATAGCCCAGAATAAGCTGATCAGGGTAGTATTGAAGGTGAGTCCACGTATTCACATAGGCAGGAGCTGCTTTCAGGAACTCAACTGGCTGCCTGTTGAGGATAGGGTGTCCCAGATTAGACTGGGTCTGGTTTACAGGAGTATCTATGGTTCTGCACCCAGTTATCTGACTGGTTACTTTTACCATGTTAGGGATGCACACAACCACAGAACCAGATCAGGTGTTGCTAATGTGTGCTTATACAGGTTCAGGAGTAATGCTGGGAAAGGTACTTTCTTGTGTACCGGAGCCTCAGATTGGAATGAGTTGCCTCTGCCCATAAAAACTGTGTCCTCTCTGGGCAGCTTTAAAAATAAAGTAAAAACCTGTTTGATGTCTTCTGTGCCCAAATGAATGTACCCTACGATGTAACTGCAATGATAAGATAGATGTTCTTCTTCTTTGTTTTCTTATCTCGCAGTCATACTATGTTCAACTGTGTTTGATCTTGCCTAGCCATCTTGTCTCAAGAGGACCACAATGGAAATAAGTCCCAGACTTTATTGTGTGTTATCCTCCATTCTTTAACAATGGAAATAAGTCCCAGACTTTATTGTGTGTTATCCTCCATGCTTTAACAATGGAAATAAGTTCCAGACTTTATTGTGTGTTATCCTCCATGCTTTAACAATGGAAATAAGTCCCAGACTTTATTGTGTGTTATCCTCCATGCTTTAACAATGGAAATAAGTCCCAGACTTTATTGTGTGTTATCCTCCATGCTTTTACAATGGAAATAAGTCCCAGACTTTATTGTGTGCTATCCTCCATGCTTTTACAATGGAAATAAGTCCCATACTTTATTGTGTGTTATCCTCCATGCTTTCACTCATGTGCATGTATGGCTTTTTCTAGTTTTTGTGTGCTTGTTTTTTTAAATGGTCAAATTAATAAACGTAACTTAACACTCTGTGTGTATGTGTCTGTGACTTTCAGGGCAGTTTTATTAAGGGGAGACATCCCTTTGATATGAGGATTAGATTCTGCCTCATCCTCATCCTACCCTCTCCTCCTCTCTCTTGTAAAGGTGACAGATGACAGTTGAGCACTGGATTATTGGAGAGCAAATCAGCACATTCTGCAGCCTAAATTCCTTCCTTTCACCCTCTATTAGTGTGCACAACATTTACGGCATCTACTGTTGTCTTCATATACAGTACGTGTGTGGAGTTTGTGGTTGGAGATACACTGCACGCCTACACATTCGATTTGAGAAGGTGTTGCTTGAGGTTACCAACCAATTACACAACAAACCGTCCCTTACAAAAAAGTCCCTCCACCACACCTCCCCTCTCTTCCACTCAATCCACCTGTGAGTACAGAGAGAGCATTAGAAACAGAAGACAGAAGGAGAGTTAGGCCAGCCACACGGCGCCCTCTATCTTCTCCTTCCCTCCCTCCCCTAACCTCTCTCCTTACCACATCAGGATACACTTGTTTTGGTGGGATCCGGTTTCAAACGGAACCCTGTCTTTCTCTGGTGTGCCGCAGGCCCGGTATTATTAGCAGACACATCCCGTCCCCTCTCAGTGGGCTGGTGGTCAGGGAGGGTTGCCCCTAACGGACTCTTAACCCCCCCACCGCCTTAGTAACCCCCCCACTCCACCGCCGACACACACATTCCCACCCTCCCCCAAACTAACTCACCTCACCTTACATTCGGTCCAGAGTGCATTGCAGAGTGCATCCCTTCGTAGGGATCTTTGCACGTTAAAGATCATAAAGGGATAAAGTAAGAGACTGCTGCTTCTCACTTACTGAGCTCTCTTTTCTCTTTTCTCTTTATCCCCTTTTTCAATCTCATCGTTTCCTTGCAATCCCTCTTCTACCCCTATAGCTGAGCACCAAGCCTTTATGCCTCAGCATAGGAAGTTAAGGGCAGAGACCTAGCCCAGCAGCACAGAGACTGAGTCACATGTCACAACTCTCTCTTACTATCCCCTCACTCTATGTGCCCCAAATGACCCTTAGGCCATGATCTGCCACTCCAAGTGTTGAGATAAGGTAAAGCATGACTCAGGTCAGCAGAAGCTTAGCTCAAGTCTAAACTCTAGTCCTACAGGAGTGAATCTGGGAATGCCATTCTCGGCTATTGTCATATAATTTTCGTATGGCTATTCAGTATTCATACATTTGACATACTTTCAACAGTTGCTAAAGATCACATTAGGACCCACTGTGTGTTGTGGTTGAACTGCACTCTACCGTACAGATTATTTGGAGACTCCTGTCCCCACATACTCTTCATATCTCTGTCCAATGGCTATAGAATGGCATCATGCTAAGCTGATCCTCCACTGTAGGATATATGATACAGCCAGAGAACCATAGAGTGTAGAGTAATGATGAGGTCAAATCCCAGTGCAGTGGGAATGGCCTCTTATTCCCATAGAGAGGCACTGATCACGTCCCCTGTCCCCCTCCGCTCTGCTCCGCCACAATGTGCTTCTTATACACACTTGGGTTTTCTGTATGCACTGTATGTTACCGTACTATTTATTTTCCTACAAAACACAATATCTATTGTCTGGTGACGGAGACCTCGCTTACACACATTGTGATTCTGCACGTAGCTGCACATTGCCTCTGTGTGTTCGCTTGTGAATCTTTTAGGCTTTTGCCTAGTTTGTTCCCAGATGAACTTTTTAGTACAGGTCAGAAAGAGATTATTTTTTCCAGAACCGTCTCTCAACTTCAAGCGTCAACCCTCAGGCAACGCTGCCATCTGGTGCTGAGATCTGCTCTAGGGGTTTGTGTGTTCAGACCTGCTGAGTGTGTCAGGATACGGCCCTAATGGAAGGCTGGCTATAGAGTCATGCTCCAAATCCAGGCCCACACTTTGATTGGGCCTGTTTGGGTCCGTATGAGTTTCATTGTGTTGGATCTCTTTGCGTAACAGTCTTTCTATTTTACGGTATTTGGACTTTACACACCTAAACAGGCCAACTGATTGTAGACTTCTACCATGTGCTCCCAAAAGGTTGTATCTAATATGGGAAAAACAGAAAAAGAGTAACACTGAGTCTATCTTGGTCATACAACGCTCTTGAACATCACCAGTAGTGCTTTGAGGTTGCCATGGTAATGTTGGCACAGAACCAGAGGAGAGTGGGTTGTGAGAGCACCTGTCTGCTGACTCTCAGGCTCACTGTTGCCCAATGTCTATCTAGTGTCAGTGCCGAAGTGAGGTGAGGCAGGTTGTTGTTCGTAAAAACACTGTGCACTCTGTGCTCCAGGGCTGTTGAAATGGAACGGGTCACGTGTGTCACTTCCCCCAGGGGTGCATGGCGGTTCTCAGGGGGGATGTTGCTGGCTAACCGCTGCCCAGGCTGGGCTTCCGGCCCTTGGGCAGCTCAGCCTGCTGGGGCCCCTCTCGCCCTCCAGCACCCTCACTATCACCCAACTCCAGACACTGTGTCAGGATACTGTGGTGACACAGCCCTGGGCCCTCGGTTCCTCCAATGTCAAAAAGACTGATGGGAGGATAGGGGAAGAGAGATGCTTACAGGTATGAGGAGTTACTGAGTGACGGTGTTCTTAATCATCAATGTAGCGATCTTCTTCTGCACTGTTCCACAGCCATGTGTTCTGGCATAGTTTTGCCATGTTCAACTTGACTGTGAGCCTAAAAGATGATTGCGGGCCCACAAAACATAGCCCTTCAACAATACTGTAACTCCATCACACTACATATACTTTGACGTTATATGCTGTTGATTGTGTCAGTGACAGTGAACTTGCCATAGGTTTTGATCCTAACTGAAGATGTTCAGATCTGAGTTTGTTGGCACTAATAATTAACCTCAATAATGAGGTTTTTAAGCTAATTTCCTACAATTCAAAGTATTTTGACATGGTTAAGGCTGTATTCTTATTCTCAAACATTATAACAAAACCAGTGAGGGTCTGATTGTCTAGCTTTTATTTTGTTGATTGTAAGTTCTCAAAGATTTTAGGCTATTATTGAAAAATATATAGAGCCATTATCTTTTCCACATACTTTCTATTTGGTTTTAGTGATTTAAGTTTACACTGAAAGCATTTTTTCCATCGCAAACACGTATTACATTTTTTTGGGGGGGGGGCAGGTCGACCACCAGTTTGACCACCACAACATAAAGGACAATATGCCTGCTTTGGTTTTTACCCTTCTAACTCAACCCTGGCTGCAGTGATCAACAGTTCTCTCTTTATATATCCAACCACAAGGGGGTAGATTGTCTCTCATCCCACATCAAGCTACAGTAAAGACCAAAATGTCAGTCAATGATATGACAAAAGAGCCATTATAGGATAGTGTGTGTGAAGGGTGGACTGGTCATAGGACAGTCAGGGCAAATGGCAGATGGCCTGGTCCATTTTCTGTCTCACTTGAGGGTTTTGCCCAAAATTGTCATTCTTTGGCTAATACCCTGCTGAAAGAAAACTGCATAGACCAACAGAAATTTCAAACGGGTCTATGCCGGTCTGATGCTGGTCAGACGAACATGGTCTAGCTGCAGGGCAGTGCACATACCTCTGGTGACCAGCATAACCAGGTCTATGCTGTTTTTTTCAGCAGGGTAAGGAGGGCCTCAAGGGAAAACTTGGGACAGTGTGTTAGAAATGCCTGGGACAATTTCTGTGTGTGTGTGTGTGTGTGTGTGTGTGTGTGTGTGTGTGTGTGTGTGTGTGTGTGTGTGTGTGTGTGTGTGTGTGTGTGTGTGTGTGTGTAAGAGAGAGATAATGATAACTGAAGCGGTATGATCAAACTACATCTGTGAGGGGAGAAGCCAGCTTGAAGCCTTTTCATCTCTAATAAAGGCTTGTTTTTATTAAGCCAAGCGCATCATTCACCTCCCATTCAAGAGAGAGAGAGAGTGTGTGTGTGTGTGTGTGTGTGTGTGTGTGTGTGTGTGCGTGCGTGCATGTGTGCATGAGCATGAATGAGCGTGCTTTTCTGGAAGTAGTGTTTATTCATACGTACAGTGTGGTCAGTTGTACAAGTTATTGAGCTTTACTGCATATAGTATCTGCTATTCTGAGGACAGCGTGTGTGCTTGCTTTGCTGCAGGCAGTATGTGTTTGTGCTTGTCGGTGTGTGTGCATGGGTAGTGTGTGTGAAATACTGTGGCTGGTTGGGAGTCTGCCTGCTCTCTGTCCATCTGTCTACATCAGCCTTGCCCCCCCCCCCCCCCCCCCCCCGGTGTTATTATCAGCCACTCGGAGCTTGTTGGACAGACTGGCAGCTCGTCGCGAACGCTGCTAAAATGGGAACAACAGTTTACACACCCCCTCACCCACCACTACCACATAGCCTCACCAGCCCCAACGCACACACTTACACCCCGCAGACACCCTGCACACACCTGCACACAGACAGTGCTCACACACGCACTCTAAACTCCCAGAAAAGCTCTGTGAACCACAGCCAGAGAAGGAGCCGCCCGTCTGACGCCAACTCCAGAGGACAGCCAGAGGTCAGTATGTGTGCGTGTGTACATTTGCGTCTTTCTCACTCTGTGTGCCAGAGAGTGAGCGAGCTACCAAGGTAGGCTTCATCGTGCCCCTAATGCCCATCATGATTGTGTGGGATTTTGGTGTGGGACAGTGTGAAAGCTGTTACAGGTTCTGTGTGGGTGGTACCAAAACGGAGCTGTTCTCTGTTGAGTGTCATAGCATCATTTCAAAAGAAGCACAGTTAGGGTTTGGCTGAGCAATCCCACAGCTGGAGTCAGAACACAGCGGCCTGGAGGCCTGTGGGTAAAGAGTGCTGAGTTGGCTTTCGGCTGCCTCTCTGTTGTACATTAGTACATTATCATGTTATCGGGCCATGGTTTGGAAAGGTCTGAGTATCACCCAACTGATGACTGACCCCCTTCTGCGTGAAGCTGGCACCAGTCAGAGGGGATGGGGGGCAGGAGAAGCAGCCACCGTGTAACTCAGAATGTCTACGTTTTACAGTGTAGCTTTGGATTCTTATTGAAGCTATACACCTTGTTCACCTAGAAATACAGGTGAAAAATGAAGAGGTGCTTGTTCTCTTTGGTCAAGTACTGTACTCAACTGGCATTTACAGTCAATAACACCAAAATAACACCTATAAACTGTTTTCAGAGACAATAATGAAGTCATAGCAATTTATTTCAAAAGTAATTTCTCTACAGGCATGATTGTTAATGCACATTTCTACATTACATTTTTGTTGAAAGATTTGCATAACATATATATGAAAACTTTACAGTTGTTTTAATCTCACAAAAGAAAAAGATGCTGCATGGTATATGACTTGAATGAGGGATAATACAAATGAAGCAGGGGCGAGGAGCCCATGAGCCTTTAGGGTCACAGATTCTGCTGGTTAATGGTGTAATTCAATTACAATACATACTTCAATCATAAACGCTACCTTGTCCTGGACCTAGTTTTCAACCCTCTCTCTCTCTCTCTCTCTCTCGCTCTCTCTCTCTCTCTCTCTTGACCTCTAAATGCTCAGCTATGAAAAGCAAACTGACATTTACACCCTCGACAACCACTGAGATTATTATTTGACCCTGCTGGTCATCTATGAACATTTTAACATTTTGAAGAACAATCTTGCTTTAATGGCCATGTTGATTTGACTTGATAAGGACAGAGTCATCTGACCAGTTTTCCATTTAGCACCATATTTACACCTGGAAAAACGTATTTAATGGCTCACTATCCCAACATTATCCAGTGAATCAAACATCCAGTCATTAGCTGAGTAACAATAACCTTCACACACTCTGCATCCAGTTTAGGGTTTCCCTAGCCTGTTCCCAGATCTGTTTGTGTGGTCTTGCTAATATTGTTTGGAGTGACATGACTATAGGAGTTGGCAAGACAGCACAAACAGATTGGGACCAGGCTATTGTTCCCCACCCTAGATTTGCATATACAGTACCATGGCTCAGAGTATTGTGTAGTAGGCCTATGTTTTAATTTGAAGATGTTAAGTCCCCTATATAGGGGACTTTGAGCGGTTCAGGACATGTTCCAACTGATTTTGGGGTACAAAGCGTTCTGTGAAGGTATTAGGGTCCTGTGCCTTATATTGTCAGAAAGCCCCATCTGTCTACTCTGCGCTACCACTCTCTCAGCGGAGCTGACTTGAAGTGTCAGGTACAGTGCCTTGCGAAAGTATTCGGCCCCCTTGAACTTTGCGACCTTTTGCCACATTTCAGGCTTCAAACATAAAGATATAAAACTGTATTTTTTTATGAAGAATCAACAACAAGTGGGACACAATCATGAAGTGGAACGACATTTATTGGATATTTCAAACTTTTTTAACAAATCAAAAACTGAAAAATTGGGTGTGCAAAATTATTCAGCCCCCTTAAGTTAATACTTTGTAGCGCCACCTTTTGCTGCGATTACAGCTGTAAGTCGCTGGGGTATGTCTCTATCAGTTTTGCACATCGAGAGACTGACATTTTTTCCCATTCCTCCTTGCAAAACAGCTCGAGCTCAGTGAGGTTGGATGGAGAGCATTTGTGAACAGCAGTTTTCAGTTCTTTCCACAGATTCTCGATTGGATTCAGGTCTGGACTTTGACTTGGCCATTCTAACACCTGGATATGTTTATTTTTGAACCATTCCATTGTAGATTTTGCTTTATGTTTTGGATCATTGTCTTGTTGGAAGACAAATCTCCGTCCCAGTCTCAGGTCTTTTGCAGACTCCATCAGGTTTTCTTCCAGAATGGTCCTGTATTTGGCTCCATCCATCTTCCCATCAATTTTAACCATCTTCCCTGTCCCTGCTGAAAAAAAGCAGGCCCAAACCATGATGCTGCCACCACCATGTTTGACAGTGGGGATGGTGTGTTCAGCTGTGTTGCTTTTACGCCAAACATAACGTTTTGCATTGTTGCCAAAAAGGCACTGTATCAGACCCCACATTTGAATATGGAGTGACATGTCACATTTTCTGGCCTATACAGACAAATAATTGATTCGCTCTGCTTATGAGTGACAGAGCCCAGCCTGGGAGGCGGCATATGAACAGTAACAGTCTAGCGTACCCAACAATTGTGGTTCATGTCACTGTGATATTCTCAACCGGATTTAGAGATCTCAACATGAAAAAATACTAAATAATTTCATAATCATTTTTTATATTTTCATAATATTTGAACTATGTAATTGAGCTTGTGTCCTCACAAGTGAGTATATCTCAGCAATTTCTAAATTTTTTCTTACTGAAAGGTGAGATCCAGACCTTTCTATAACTATGCAACATTACCAGTTATTGTTTATGGCCATCTCCTGAAAAAAGATTATGTTTGGGTATGTTTATCTACTAGCTCCCAGGTCAGTCTTCATTAGAAGTTGCGTGGGCGTGTCTTCATCTCCACACTCTTAAAGGAGTAGCGCTCTCCGCTGTGAATGTCTGTCAGGATGTACCAGGTGCCCCAGTATATGCCATTAGTCAGCCCGCTGTAGCGCCCGCGGTAGAAGAGTCCATTCAGGTTAGACGCCAGGCAGGCGTCGAACCACCAGCCTGCACCATAGTACTCTGCACAGTTCCCTGACGTGTAGCGATCGTGGTCACGGTCGTTGGTGCTGAACGCTCGGCCGTCGTGGTTGTAGCGTTTGCTGTAGCTCAGGGCATTGCCCGCGTCACCAGAGTACTCCCGTGCTGTCAGACGGTACCTGGGAGAAGGACAGACAGCATTAACACCATTTACTACTATGTTAAAGAGATATGTTCATGCCAAAATCGAAGTTTGTCAGATGTTTTCAGACCTCAAAAGAGGTCTAATGAGAAAACGAGTCCACGTCCTACTCCACCTGTTGTGTAGATCCAGCTACATGCCTTAATCCCAAATGAATGGGAAAGATTGTCCCCGTCTGATTTCAGGCCATCCCTATCTTCCCATTCAGATGCCGTGGGACCTGAACTGATCTCGACAATATACCACTTTTGTTGTCGTTTGTCAAATACTTTCAAACTTTAATTTTGAGGCAAATAATCTCTTTAATTTGTGTGTATCCTTGTTTGCTCATCGGTGTATGTGTGTGTTTGTGTGTTTCCATTACCTCTGTGCCTCTGCTGCCACTCTGAAAGTGTTGTAGGTGGCTTGGCGTTTCTGCTGGTGCCAGTCCTCCAGTTGTATACGCAGTAGGTGTTGACCAGTGTTGGTGAGAGCATGCAGCGCTGCGTTCCCCAGCCAGTATTCTCCCTGTGGGGAACCAAAACCCTCGCGGTACTCCTGCCACGTCCGGTTGAAGTCCACCGAGCCATCTCGCCGACGCTGGAACACTGTCCACCCCCCACCTGCTGTCTCCATGTCACACTCTGCCTAGGGCAGGAGGGTGCAAAGGTCACAACTCCTGGACATCAGACATCGGTCACATTTACATCAGAGAATAATGATGAAGTTTGCCTGACCATTGCTAATAGTAAAGGGAGTAAAGGGGGTGAGGAGTGAGAGACGTAACACATTGAGAGTTTCTACTCTAATCTGTAAGCTCCATACTATATTTTACACTCTTTATCTCTCTGTATGTTCCCCTCCAAGCTCTACAGATGGGACATAACCCATATACAGTATACAGGTTGTTTGCATTCAGTGTGTGTAAGTATTAGGAGGTACCTCCACTGCAGGTCTGCGTGGGTCAGGCTGGATGGTGTAGATTCCGTTCTCTTTGATCCCCAAACGATAGATCTCAGCACAGTCCTGAGGATGCAGCCTCGCTGAGGGGACCGCTGCAACACACACTCGTGCTCTTACAGCTGTATATTCTGTACGCACACGCACACGCACACGCACACGCACACACACACACACACACACACACGCAAACAGAGTACACACACACACAGAGTACACAAACAGTACACACACACACAGAGTACACACACAGAGTAAACACAGAGTAAACACGCAGAATACACTCACTGAGTACACACTGAGTACACACACACAGAGAGCACACACACAGAGTACACACACCACTCTCACCTGTTGGAGGGTGTTGTGTGATGCTCCTCAACAGTAGTATCAGGTCTTTCTCTCCCTCTCTCCCAACCGCTGCCCCCTCTAAACACATCGACAAAGAAGAAGTTGTGTGTGAGATCGAGGACTCATCCTTCTGATCTGCTGTAGAAGTTATATGGTGGTTGTGAGATACCAGTGTCTGCCCTACTCATACCACACAGAACCTTGCATTCCTGTGCACTCACCTCTGACCGACACAGAGCAGGCCTTACTAAGGCTCTGTTTAGTGTGTGTGTGTGTGTGTGTGTGTGTGTGTATGTGTGTGTGTGTGTGTGTGTGTGTGTGTGTGTGTGTGTGTGTGTGTGTGTGTGTGTGTGTGTGTGTGTGTGTGTGTGTGTGTGTGTGTGTGTGTGTGTGTGTGTGTCTGTGTCTGTGTCTGTGTCTGTGTCTGTGTCTGTGTGTAGTGTTTGTGTGGTCCTCTTAAGAGATAGGAGAGACACCATCATTGTGTGCAGGTGTGAGTGTTTATGGGGACAGAGCTCAAGAGAATGAACAGGAGGACACAGAAAGAGAGAAGATCAGTGTGTGTTTTTGTTCATTTGAATCAGTAATGCCCAGAGCACGCAGGACCCCCCACCGGCGAACGATGAACTGAAAACTCGAAAGTCATGAGTCTACAAGCCTCTCGTTCAAACATCGTTCACCATAAGGGGCTTATTGGAGCCATTGTTTGTGACTGAGACTTTTAGACATGAGCTTAAAACAATGTACATTTGTTGATTGCTAGGCATACAAATAAGATTATTTGTTGATACATTTGAAATGAGGTCTGATAGCAGCCGCAACCGGACTACAATGTAAACAACTCTTGGTGAAATGCCTTGCTTGACTGCAGTGAGGGTGATAAACACAATGATGTTAGAACTGCAACAGCCCAAACATATTCTTCTTCTCTATTCTCAGGATCTATTTTCCTGCCCGCATATTGTCATGCCTGCTCCCGCTCTCCCTCCCCGAGCGCCAGGCTGCCCAGCACTACACACTCCTACCAACATAATTACACACGCCTGCTTCCCTTGTCACACGCATCAGCGATTCATTGGACTCACCTGGACTCAATCATCTGTGTTATTACCTCCCCTATATCTGTCTGTTCCCCAGCTCTCTTCCCCGCTTCAGCATTAATTGTCGTATGTCGTTGTGTTACCCTGTTCTGACGCTAGTCCTGTCCTGATCCATGTCTGTGCTATATTAAATGTTCTCTCTCCGTACCTGCTTCTCTACTCCAGTGTCGGTTCTTACATATATGACAGACAGTTGTCATATTGAAGGCTTCCACCATGCTTCTGCCATTTTAAAGTAGTCAAAGTAGTATACTTGGTGGGCATTCCTTTGGGTTGTAGCCTCACTGGCGCTGCCCATGTTGTTACAGATGCTATCTCAATGGGAGCCGCTGAGCCGGAGTAGTGTGTATTAATCCTGCTGTAGTAGGACTCATTGCGGCCAGCAGGTCAAACGAAGACAAAAATGTATGAGTCACTCAGATAAACTAATCATGACTCTCGAGTCAGTAAAAAGAGTTGTTCAAAAATAATGATTTGTTCACAAAACTGTACATCACTAGTGTGTGTGTGTTTGCCATGCTCCTCACCCAGTCGCCTGGCCATAGCCCTGAGGGCCTGACTGTGACAGTGTAGGTCACACTCTGTCAGTACTGCAGCCATCAGAGCCAGAATGGCCCCCAGCGTGTCCCCTCCCTGGCCTACACGGCCCCTGGGGACCCCTGGCTCCTGGAGGGAATTCATACAGCGCTGCAACTGGACCAGACGCTCCGACACATCCCTGGACTGCAGAGACAACACTTTAGCATTACAGTCATAACATATGCATGTTATACACACCAGGATTGATAGACACATACAGCAGCATTCACATCACACACATACACAATAGTCACACTGCTCTCTCTCCCTCTCTCTCACACAAACACACACACACAAGCACGCACCATCATTGAAAGTCATAGCACACACACACAAACCAACACTAAGGCATGCAAAGTAGATCACTGCCACAGACTCAATCACTCAGTTACACTTCCATCACTCCTAGCCATGTCAGTGGAACACCTGTCATTGCATGGGCTCAGCAGAGCCATATGATGAGGACTTTTATAAACCCAGGCCTAATTTGACTCCCTCTTTGATTGTTATCCCTGGAAAGCGTCTGTCATGTGGTGCCCCTAATCCCGACAGTAGGGACCTGTTACCCCCTCTCCATATACCATAACACTATTGCTAAAGGCACCAGTCACTATCTATACCACTATGCTACAGAGTTGGGCTCGATTCTATTTCAATTGGCTGAGTGATGTTATGTCCATAGTCACTTTTTCAACAGCTTAAACTTTACCCCCTGTCAAACCAGAGGCACATGGCGTGTCAGACTGAGAGACTCTAACCCGGCAGTATCTAATCACCCCTACAGAACAAACATTGTCCAGGCCTTCCTCTGTGCCACCCAGCTCAGAATGATCATTGTTTGGCGTGTACAATACCGGAGTCAGTTATACCTCACTCATTCTACTGGGAAAAGCACAGGAAATGACTTCAGATTGACCTGGTGCGTGATGTCACTCACCTCGGGCTGAACCTGTCGAGCTTCATGTCTGTGTTCCACCCTCAGAGAGGGGTCAGAGGCAGCCAGGGGGACGACCGCCACCCTGCAGCCTGCCATCCCGGGGCGTCCCTCACACCCCCCTGACCCTGTCCTCGCAGGTGGAGCGGCCACCAGACTGTCCTTGCAGTGGGGACAGGCTGGAGGTGCATCCGGGGGGGACAACATGGCCCCTACACACAGGGACAGCAGGGGGAGCACGCCGAGAGAGCCTAATGGAAACATGGGAAGACTCCTAAAAGAATGTGAAAAGCTGCAGAATTCGGGGCAGAATCCAGTCTCTCAGACACTACACCTCTGTGTTCTTCCGTTTACTGTCCCCCCTGACACCGGTTTTCACCTTAAAGCTGTTCTGCCTTGCCAGCCTCTTGGACTTGGGTGCCGACAAGTCTTTAGTGACGCTCTTCTTTTGAGTATTTTTTGGTGTTCTTGATGGGTTTCTGCTCCGCTTGATGCTTTGTTTGAAGCCTTCGATGATGTTCCTCCACACTTTTCCCATAACCTTCTTCTATTTCTGTGTTAACTTCAACTTCTTCTTCTCTGTCTGTCTTTCTATCTGCATGCCTCTTTCATCCTCTCCACTTCTCTCTTTCCTATTTCTCTCTCCCTCTCTCTCTCTCACTCTCTCTCTCCCTGTCTCTGTTAGTGAGGTTCCTTTGACTCAGATTCCTAGATAACTGCGGCTCTCTTTGCTGTCTGACATGCACTAATGCACCCACCCCCTGATTCACACACACGCACGCATGGACACACGCCTTCACACAATCTATCCATCTCTTTGACCCGTACCCTCTCTCTCTTTTTCTCTCTCTCTCTCTCTCTCTCTCTCTCTCTCTCTCTCTCTCTCTCTCTCTCTCTCTCTCTCACACACACACACACACACACACACACACACACACACACACACACACACACACACACACACACACACACACACACACACACACACACACACACACACACACACACACAGTTCATGGACACATGCACCAGTGCAAGGAAAGAGAGAGAGAGAAGAAGAGAGTGAGAAAAGGAGAGACGGAGGGGAGGGGGAGGAACATGTGACTTGAGCATGAGAGGAGAGTAAAGAAAGGGAAAGTGATTGAACTCTAGAACAAGCTCAATCACTTTCCCTTTCTTTACTCTCCTCTCATGCTCAAGTCACATGTTCCTCCCCCTTCTTCTCTTCTTTTCTCACTCTCTTCTTCTCTCTCTCTCTTTCTCTCACTCTATTCCTCTTTTGCTTTCTCTCTGACTGTCAGTGCCCACCTCTAACTCTCTCCTGTCAGTGTGTGTCTGTGTGACAAAATGTGTATATTTGTGATGGTTTTTCCTCCAAGAAGACAAATATTTTCAAACACTACCCTCTCTTGTATACCCCCACGTTTCTCACCCAATCCCTTTGGTTTATTGGCATATGTGTTTATCAACTACGTTCCTACCAGGTCATAAAGACTAGACAGACACTCAAAAGGGGAGAACAGTCAGGAATTCCTCCATAAACACTAGGGTCATCCATACTCATTAGGATGTGCCAAACTGACACACTCTAACAGAATGCCCACAGCCAAGGGGCAAAGACACTTCCAGTGGACTGGCCACCATTCCCCTTTGGCCTTTGCCCTTTCACTGTCAGACAATTGGCACACTTCAGCCACATCCACATTCCAGTACGTGTTGTCAGTCAGTAATGGCGAACAGTCCATTAGTCCTGTACCAGCGTCCCTTCTTTGAATGCACAGACAATAATGGAGGACTGAATGGCTTCAGGCAGCCCTGGATCTCAGGAAATATCAGGGTGATATCGAACACAACAGCACTTTGATGATGAAGTATAGAGCAGCTATATATTTTACACATGAGATTCATTATACAAATAATTCAGTTACAGACAGAGACAACAGAGAATAGATAGCTCCTCAACATCTGTGGTGATGAAGATAACTGATGTTCATCTCAAAATAGTAATGATGACTAATCCAGTTGTCTCAATAGGCCTACAAGAAAATCCGTAAGGGAGATTGTTTTTGGCCTGCTCAATAACGCCATCTCATCATGACCAGTTCGCAAGTAATCAGAGCCTCTGTCAGAAATGAACGAAGACTGCCCTCTAGTGGTTTACTTCCCATAATATCTGTCGTCATCAAATAAATGGAATAATCACCAGATATTAGGATATGGCCTATAGAGATAGACTACAGTTGGCAAATGTGTGGTATGTTTGGAGCCAGTCTGCTTTTGCGTAACATCAAACACGTGGTCAATGTTTTTTGGAGAATAGACAGTCATGCCAGATATGCTGTTTTTTTTGCTGTTTTTTTTTCTTCTAAAATAAAATGTTTTTTCCCTAAACTTATTTTTGGCTGTTATCTGCTTATCTCCTACTGCTCATGGTGCTGTTTAGACTGGAATGTTATATCAGATGAAATGTGGTATTGTAATTTGGAGAACTTCCAAAAATGGATTTAATTTGGATTTCATTGCGTCTGTCTTGGTCTATATTTGGTACAGTCAAAGCCAAGGTATTTGCAACCTTGCTAAAGATGCACCCCTGATGCAGTTATTAAAGTGGGCGTGGTGTATCCTGTTTGTTGCGTGAAACGTTTTAGAGCAATGACGCAATAGTTGTTTTGGAGGAAGTGAAAGAGGGGAGGAAAAAAATCAGTCTAGGAAATAACCTCTGAGAAAGAAGCCAGAGCAAAAGGTACAAGCCAACCAAATCGGAACTGAAACTATAGCTAGATATTTGTATTTAAATTACTGTGGAGAGAGTCTGAAAATACTAATCGGGAAGCTGGATATCAGAGCGATAAGCAACACAAGCAACGGCCACCAAGTCTGAACATTAACATTTTATCTGGCTAGCTTGCTAGCCTGAGACATTTATTCAAATCCAGTAAAAATAGGCTGTCCTGAGACAGCAAGTCGGAAAACAGCGTTCTGGTGTGTTGGAAGTTGAAGGTAAGTTATATGATGTAACATTAGCTAGCTATGACAGCAACGTATGAGGGTCATTATTTCTTACTAAGCGTTTGTTTACCGACGCGACAGGGGGAATGTGAGAAATGTGTGACCGTCAGTGGGGCGGCTTCTCTTGCAGACTCATTTAGCAATAGGTCGGGGACGGTCGCGGTGTACAATTCGAACCATGGCGTCGTGTCCGGCAACAACCGAGTCGCAAATGTATGATGTTCTGTACCTTACGGATAACTATATCGGACGTTGTTTTAAGAGAACGAGGGGATGGGTCAAAGAGACGGATAGATTGTGTGCGGGAGTGTGTCCGTCCTTGCATTTATGTGAATCAGGTGGTGGGTGCATTAGTGCATGTCAGACAGCAAAAAGAGCCACCCTTATTTTAGTAAAAGGAAACTGATTTACGGAGTGTGTGTGTCGCATTGTTTGTTAGATATGTTGCACTTGGTATGTCGTATGCAAATGAGGCGATTTTAAAACGAATTCCTTTTTGGCAGCTACCTGAGCTTGGGAAAATCTTTAGCCCATGTGTTCCGACTTCTAGAATATAGTGTCATGGGTTGCAGATTAGAAGGCGATGACTGGGGTTGTAACAAGAAACATGTTGGTTATTTTCAGTTGGAGTGTTGGATCTACAATAGTTCCATTACAATCTAGGCAAATATGACTGCTTCTACACAGGCAGCCAATTCTGATCGTTTTTCACTAATTGTTCCTTTGACCAATCAGATCATCTCTGAAAAATATTTGATGTGAAAAAATCTGATGTGATTGGTCAAAAGACCAATTAGTGGGAAAATAATCAGAATTGGCATCCTGAGTGAACACAGCCATACCACAGATAAAACAAGCAGCCAGCTGTTTCACCATATGTTTAAATCTGGAGCATCCAGTTAGAATTTCCACTCCTTACCATGGTGAGGAGAGGAAACCCAGTGGCCGGCAGTATAGAGCGAGATGGAACTGGGCTGACATTCTGGGGTAGGGACATCCCAAGATGTATCTGCTAGCAGATACTCATAGACTTCCAGTCATTGCACTAATGCTTTTTAGCATTGGCTCGTGAATATACCTCTAACTTCCTTCATACTGGACACCAAGTCATACAAATAGTATCCAGGAATTCATCTGACTCTGGGGAAGTACATAAAAAGGCAATCATCCTAAAGTATCCCTTTAACCTTACCACAGAGTTGAACATTCTTAGCACAGCATTTGCTTTATATTTGGGCAGAGCATCCATTGTTTGTCCTGACACCCAACACACTACCATAACTCTTCACATAACAGTATAAGGCCAGTCTGCATTTTTGTCACTTTATTGAGCTGTCAAGCTTCTATCTACTCAGCACTCACAGTAGAAGCGGTAACAGTTAGTTCACTCTTCTCTCTGACTGGTGTCGTTGCTTTGGACGATGGTGTCCAGTCTTGCTGTAGCATGCTAAGGAAAGATAGGCTAATAGCCATGTAAATAGAGCTCTCTTCTGGACCAATAATGAAGAACTGCATTTTTTCCCCCGAGCGTTTTCGGTGGATTAAATGCAGATACAAATACATTCGTAAAAGGCTAATATCAGCCGATAATATCAGTCAACTGATAAGTCGGTCAGGCTCTATTAAGCTGACTGTTGGCCTGGCTGCTACGTTGTTGTTTCCCATGATAAATACACTGAATTTGAATGGGTCACTCATGTCGTTGTTTCAGTATAGCATTGGGTAGCTTTTTTATGATGATAGGACTAGGCTGGGCTGACATGGTTCGCTCCAATGACACTGCACCAGGTGTGTGCCTTCTCTATGGCTCCATTGAGAGAGTATGCCCTCAGAAGTTGGGAGTATGGCAGTAGTATTGAAGTGTAATTGCAATGACTTATTAAAACTGCAGTCTGGGAATGGACACCCTGCAAGTGATTGGGAAAGAGTAGAGTTTTATGGTTGGGTCATTCTCTAGCCTCTGTAACAGGAAACATGATCTAGTCCTCAGACTCACTTCCTGTGTGTGTTAAGAGAGCGAATTAATGATGTCTTACTCGTGACTTGGCCAGTAGCTTAGGGAACGCATGACTGGAATGAATGGAGCTCGTGTCTGATTGGCTCATTGGAATAGCCCTGATTCTACACACAGATTGCTAAATCACACACATTATAGCATTGTCTTACACTCATTGTGCAGAGCTATGGATTTCAACCCCAACGATCAGTTTGAAACTATTGGAATATAAGATACAAATCAAGTCAATATACTTGCAATAACGACTTTTGGTTTTAGGTAGGGCAGTGGTGTCAAACAAATTTTGCCCTGGGGCACCACATTCATTCTTCATTATGGTACGTATCCCAGGAGTATCATACTGAAAATGTGCTTTTTCACTAACCTTTAGGGATTTAAAAGGAAACTCCCTCTGGGCCTACACCAATTAAAGGCTTTTAAATTGGTAGGGAGTAGTGAAGGGGAGATTATTGGGACACAACCCTGATTTTTGTGTGTGTGGTCTTTCCTCAGACACGACAGAATGACATCCAGGAAGAAAGTGCTCCTGAAAGTCATCATCCTGGGGGATTCTGGGTAAGCCACTGAGTATTGGTGTTCTCTTTCTGTTTGACCACAGTGTTTAGTCTTCTAGTTTGATCAGAGAATGCAGTTTGGGTGTGCCAGATTCATTAGAACTACAGCTTACTACAGTCTTCCTGTCCAACCAGACTGCTGTTGGTTGGTTGTCCCACACATCTACAGTGCCTTCAGAAAGTATTCACACTAGGGTTCGCCGGTATCCAGATTTTCATACCGTCATGCTGTCCTTTCATCCCGGATATAAGGTATTACTAGTTTAGTACACAAGGGGTCACCAAAAAAACGCAAAAAAAACATTGGGTGTTTTTATTACCAGAATGCTAACAAAATTAGCACAAGTAATATTGCATTTCCATGGAGGCTGTTAGCTAAAAATAAACAAATGGCAAAGACAGGCAATCCAGCTCAGTTATGCATATTTAGGTAGGAGCTACTGAATGTACTTTTTGGTGAGTTTGGCCCTTTACAAGTGAATGTGAACGAGAGAAATTGTACAAATGAACAAAGTTTTGACGCCTGCCTGTCTGAGGAAGAACAGTACTGACTCTGGAGCAGCATGTGTACAACGCTGTGTCTGTGTGCAGTCGGGAGCCGCAAGGGCAATGGGCCTGCTTGCTCTGCTTGGAGGAGAATACAGGCCTAGAATGTAGAGGAGAAAAAATGAAAGGAAATCAAGATGGTGGCAGCTGTACAAATAACTCATCCAAATGGCTTTAACTTGTCAAACACAACACGGTGCCCAGTCACCTTATTAATTCAGTCACTTACTTGGATAACTAGCAAGTTAAAATTAGGGGTCGCTTTAAATGCAGAATCTTGCTGCATTCTATAAGCGCAGATGTAAAATGCTTCTTAATGTTATTTCTTCTCGGCATCAGACAAATTTTGCGCTCTGACTGATGTTTAGCTACTTTTCTCAGGTACAGTATAGTTGCATGTGCCTGATCACTCTGTTGAAGCAAAAAAACACTGACTTTCAATATAAAATTAGACTCCTGTCGATACACAGCTGGACTCACCTGCTCCTCCCGCTTTCTCCTGTTGTGCTATTTCCAACTGTTCTGGGAAACTATGGTAAGCTTCATAATGTGACCGGGGAAATGAAGAACGTAATCTGCTTTATCTCCTAACGGATTGCACAAGTTGACTGCAGATATTTACTTAAATAGCTACAAATATTAAAATGTATTGAAAAAGGTCAAATACATAGTTACAATGGTATTGACAATGGTATTTCCAAATGCCCTGGTATACCGCCCAAGCCTAATTCACACCCCTTAACTTTTTCCACATTTTGTTGCGTTACAAAGTGAGATTAAAATGGATTGAATTGTTATTTGTTTTGTCAACGATCTACACAAAAAGCATTTTTCTTCCTCTATCTTCATTAAATAAGTATTCAACCCCCTGAGTGTTAGAATCACCTTTGGCAGCGATAACAGCTGTGAGTCTTTCTGGGTAAGTCCCTAAGAGCTGTCCACGCCTGGATTGTGCAGCATTTGCCCATTTATTCTTATCAAGATTGTTGTTGATCATTGCTAGACAAGCATTTTCAGGTCTTGCCATGGATTTTCAAGCAGATTTAAGTCATAACTGAAACTCGACCAATTAGGAACAATCACTGTCTTCTTGGTAAGCAACTCCAGTGTAGCTGTGGCCTTGTGTTTTTAGGCTATTGTCCTGCTGAAAGGTGAATTTGTCTCCCAGTGTCTGTTGGAAAGCAGACAACCAGGTTTTTATCAAGGATTTTGCCTGTGCTTAGCTCCATCCTGTTTTATTTTTCGATCCTGAACTCACCAGTCCTTAATGATTACAAGCATACCCATAACATGATGCAGCCACCACTATGCTTGAAAATATAGACAGTGGTACTTGGTAATGTGTTGTATTAGATTTGCCCCAAATGTATCACTTTGTATTCAGGACATATGGTTAATTGCTTTGCCACATTTTTTTACAGTATTACTTTAGTGCCTTGTTGCAAACAGGATGCCTGTTTTGGAATATCTGTACAGGCAACCTTCTTTTCACTCTGCCAATTAGGTTAGTATTGTGGAGTAACTACAACATGGTTCATCCATCCTCAGTTTTCTCCTATCACAGTCATTAAACTCTGTAACTGTTTTAAAGTCACTATC
Organism: Oncorhynchus clarkii lewisi; assembly: GCF_045791955.1. Taxonomy (NCBI): domain Eukaryota; kingdom Metazoa; phylum Chordata; class Actinopteri; order Salmoniformes; family Salmonidae; genus Oncorhynchus; species Oncorhynchus clarkii. Next base: position 51,777,643 of record NC_092163.1, on the reverse strand, counting down.
GTCCTCATGGTGAAATCCCTGAGCGGTTTCCTTCCTCTCCAGCAACTGCGTTAGGAAGGACGCCTGTATCTTTGTAGTGACTGGGTGTATTTAAAAAAAAATATATATATATATATATTTATTTATTTCACCTTTATTTAACCAGGTAGGCAAGTTGAGAACAAGTTCTCATTTACAATTGTGACCTGGCCAAGATAAAGCAAAGCAGTTTGACACATACAACAACAGAGTTACACATGGAGTAAAACAAACACAGTCAATAATACAGTAGAAAAATAAGTCTATATACAATGTGAGCAGGTGAGGTGAGATAAGGGAGGTAAAGGCAAAAAAAAGGCCATGGTGGCGACGTAAATACAATATAGCAAGTAAAACACTGGAATGGTTGATTTGCAGTGGAAGAATGTGCAAAGTAGAGATATAAATAATGGGGTGCAAAGGAGCTAAATAAATAAATACAGTAGGGAAAGAGGTAGTTGTTTGGGCTAATTTATAGATGGGCTATGTACAGGTGCAGTAATCTGTGAGCTGCTCTGACAGCTGGTGCTTAACTTCTTGATTCTACTTGAGACGCATATGTCTCAAGTAGGCACCTGGAAATGCAAATGCGCTACGCTAAATGCTAAATGTACTCGTTAAAACTCAAACCTTGATCAAAATTCACAAGCAGGGTATTGAATTAAAGCTACACTCGTTGTGAACCTAGCCAACAAGTCAGATTTTTAAAATGCTTTTCGGCGAAAGCATGAGAAGCTATTATCTGATAGCATGCACCACCTCAAAATGCCTGAATGCGACGTAAACAAAGACTCTGCTTATCCGACGCAGCACAAAACGCAGAAATAAAATATAAAACATTTATTACCTTTGACGAGCTTCTTTCTTGGCACTCCTATATGCCCCATAAACATCACTATTGGGTCTTTTTTTCGTTTAAATCGGTCCATATATACCCAAAATAGCTTTCTATGGAAGCTGTGTCATTCAGAAAAAAACATCGTTTTTAAACGCTGCGTCATTTTTTTAAATGAAAAAAGTCGACGATAAACTTTCACAAAACACTTCGAAATCCTTTTGTAATCCAACTTTAGGTATTAGTAAACGTTTATAATCTATCAAAATGATTACAGGGCGATGTATATTCAATAGCTCCTCGTCTGCAAATCAATGGCTGCCAATGTCCACATTTACAGCGTCCTGGTGGAGACTGGAAGAAACGGAAGCCAGATAGTTGGATTTTCCAACAAAAAATTGAATTGAAAATGACGACAATGGTGACATCGTGTGGAATTTGTATGAATTGCATGCAGGTCGATATTAAATTTTGTCCTCTTTTAACAACCCATGAAAGTGACTTATGGAAATTATTTTTAGCTTTCAGAGAGCAGTTTTTCTTGCGTTTTTCAATGAAACACACGATCTGTTATAGTCACAGCCGTGATTTAACCAGTTTTAGAAACTTCAGAGTGTTTTCTATCCACACATACTAATCATATGCATATACTATATTCCTGGCATGAGTAGCAGGACGCTGAAAAGTTGCGCGATTTTTAACAGAATGTTCGAAAAAGGAGGGGGTAGAAGTAAGAGGTTCTTGTGAGGGAGATAAGTGTTTCCAGTTTCAGATGTTTGTAGTTCGTTCCAGTCATTGGCAGCAGAAAGGTGGCCAAAGGAAGAATTGGTTTTGGGGGTGACCAGAGAGATATACCTGTTGGAGCGCGTGCTACAGGTGGGAGCTGCTATGGTGACCAGCGAGCTGAGATAAGGGGGGACTTTACCTAGCAGGGTCTTGTAGATGACCTGGAGCCAGTGGGTTTGGCGACGAGTATGAAGCGAGGGCCAGCCAACTAGAGCGTACAGGTCGCAGTGGTGGGTAGTATATGGGGCTTTGGTGACAAAACGGATGGCACTGTGATAGACTGCATCCAATTTATTGAGTAGGGTATTGGAGGCTATTTTGTAAATGACATCGCCGAAGTCGAGGATTGGTAGGATGGTCAGTTTTACAAGGGTATGTTTGGCAGCATGAGTGAAGGATGCTTTGTTGTGAAATAGGAAGCCAATTCTAGATTTAACTTTGGATTGGAGATGTTTGATGTGAGTCTGGAAGGAGAGTTTAGTCTAACCAGACACCTAGGTATTTGTAGTTGTCCACGTATTCTAAGTCGGAGCCTTCCAGAGTAGTGATGTTGGACAGGCGGACAGGTGCACGCAGCGATTGGTTGAAGAGCATGCATTTAGTTTTACTTGTATTCAAGAGCAATTGGAGGCCACGGAAGGAGAGTTGTATGGCATTGAAGCTCGCCTGGAGGGTTGTTAACAGTGTCCAAAGAAGGGCCAGAAGTATACAGAATGGTGTCGTCTGCATCGAGGTGGATCATCGACTCACCAGCAGCAAGAGCGACATCATTGATGTATACAGAGAAGAGAGTCGGTCCAAGAATTGAACCCTGTGGCCCCCCCCCATAGAGACTGCCAGAGGCCCGGACAACAGACCCTCCGATTTGACACACTGAACTCTATCTGAGAAGTAGTTGGTGAACCAGACGAGGCAGTCATTTGAGAAACCAAGGCTGTCGAGTCTGCAGATGAGGATGTGGTGATTGACAGAGTCGAAAGCCTTGGCCAGGTCAATGAATACGGCTGCACAGTATTGTTTCTTATCGATGGCGGTTAAGATATTGTTTAGGACCTTGAGCGTGGCTGAGGTGCACCCATGACCAGCTCTGAAACCAGATTGCATAGCGGAGAAGGTATGGTGGGATTCGAAATGGTCGGTAATCTGTTTGTGACTTGGCTTTTCGAAGACATTTAGAAAGGCAGGGTAGGATAGATATAGGTCTGTAGCAGTTTGGGTCAAGAGTGTCCCCCCCCTTTGAAAAGGGGGATGACCGCAGCTGCTTTCCAATCTTTGGGAATCTCAGATGACACGAAAGAGAGGTTGAACAGGCTAGTAATAGGGATTGATACACCATCCAAATTGTTATTAATAACTCCACCATGCTCAAAGAGATATTCAGTGTCTGCTTATATTTTTTTAATCTACCAATAGGTGCCCTTCTTTGCAAGGCATTGGAAAACCTCTCTGGTCTTTGTGGTTGAATCTGTATTTGAAATTCACTGCCTGGCTGAAGGACCTTACAATTATCTGCATGTCTGTCTGAGGTACAGAGATGAGGTCGTCAGAATGCAACTTATTATGTGCCTTTTTTTATTATGTGCCACAATTTTACTCCTGAACGTATTTAGGCTTGCCATAACAAAGGGGTTGAGTACTTATTGACTCAAGACATTTCAGCTTTGCATTTTTTATTAGTTTGTAAACATTTCTAAAAACATAATTCCACTTTGACATGATGGGGTATTGTGTATAGGCCAGTGACTTAAAAAAGTGTCATTTTTCAATTCAGGCTGTAATGCAACAAAATGTGGAAAAAGTTAAGGGGTGTGAATACTTTCTAAAGGCACTGTATGTATCCATTTGATTTATGACTTTTCTATTTCACTTTTCCTCCCCCTCTCTCTTTCACACTGTAATCTGATGCTGCTGTATTCTCATTGTGCCACTGCATGCTCAGCACTGCAGAGGAGAACTCTGGACAGTGTGTGGGGCACCTCTGATGGGGTTTTAATGGTGTCTGGTGTCTCTCTCTGTTCCTTATTGATTTTGTCTCGAGGCATCAGTCATGGTTTCTCTTTCACCATTAGGACTGAATAGATAGATGGAATAATGCAGTCATGTTGAACAACAGCTATTAATCTATCTTTAACACCTCTCTCCCCTGATTGTCCCCCCCCTTCATCTCTATCTCCCTCTCAAGAGTTGGGAAGACCTCCCTGATGAACCAGTATGTGAATAGGAAGTTCAGTAACCAGTACAAAGCTACAATAGGAGCTGACTTTCTGACCAAGGAGGTGATGGTGGACGATCGGCTCGTCACAATGCAGGTACAGAAACATGGCCACAGCACCACTATCATAGCGACAATATCTATTAATAACGTCACCATATAAACCGCACAGCCTGGCTGACACCATATTAACAGTATAACATAGGAGCACAACAGACATTTTCAGGCCGAGAAGACACATCAGAAGTGCCAGACAGGCACACAGATTAATTGACAATATTATAAGGACAGGAGAAGTCTTGGCCTGGATTTCCAGTATGGTGACCGTGAGGTAAGGTGATCTGTTTGGCATTCCCTTTCTTTACTAAAATACCCTTTTAAATACTGGGAAAATGCGTGGTGGAGGCCGAAACCGGGTTAACCATGGAGAAAATTGCATGAGAAAAGCTCCAGAGAACCAGGTGTGAACAAAAATACATAATTACGGGGCTTACTGAAATTGACTTCAGTTGCCGTTCAAATGTTAATTTTGTAAATTTCCCCGAAAGCTGTTACCAACATGTTTCAAGCAGACCACCATAGTCCCTGTGCCCAAGAACATAAAGGCAACTTGCCTAAATGACTACAGACCCGTAGCACTCACGTCCGTAGCCATGAAGTGCTTTGAAAGGTTGGTCATGGCTCACATCAACACCATTATCTCAGAAACCCTAGACCCACTCCAATATGCATACCACCCAAACAGATCCACAGATGATGCAATCTCTATTGCGCTCCACACTGCCCTTTCCCACCTGGACAAAAGGAACATTTATGTGAATGCTATTAATTGACTACAGCTCAGCGTTCAACACCATAGTACCCTCAAAGCTCATCACTAAGCCAAGGATCCTGGGACTAGACACCTCCCTCTGCAACTGGATCCTGGACTTCCTGACGGGCTGCCCCCAGGTGGTGAGGGTAAGTAGCAACACATCTGCCACGCTGATCCTCAACACTGGAGCTCCCCAGGAGTGCGTGCTCAGTCCCCTCCTGTACTCCCTGTTCACCCATGACTGCATGGCCAGGCATGACTCCAACACCATCATTAAGTTTGCAGACGACACAATAGTGGTAGGCCTGATAACAAGGAGACAGCCTATAGGGAGGAGGTCAGAGACCTTGCTGGGTGGTGCCATAATAACAACCTATCCCTCAACGTAACCAAGACTAAGGAGATAATTGTGGACTGCAGGAAAAGGAGGACGAGCACGCCCCCATTCTCATCGACGGTGTCCACATCAACAAAATAGAATGGTCCAAACACACCAAGACAGTTGTGAAGAGGGCACGACAAAGCCTATTCCCCCTTAGGAAACTAAAAAGATTTTGCATGGGTCCTGAGATCCTCAAAAGGTTATACAGCTGCAACATCGAAAGCATCCTGACTGGTTGCATCGCTGCCTGGTACGGCAATTGCTCGGCCTCTGACTGCAAGGCACTACAGAGGGTAGTGCGTACGGCCCAATACATCACTGGGGCCAAGCTGCCTGCCATCCAGGACCTCTACACCAGGCGGTGTCAGAGGAAGGCCCTAAAAGTGGTCATAGACCCCAGCCACCCCAGTCATAGACTGTTCTCTCTACTACCGCATGGCAAGCGGTACTGGAGTGCCAAGTCTAGGACAAAAAGGCTTCTCAAAAGTTTTTACCCCCAAGCCATAAGACTCCTGAAATGGCTACCTGGACTATTTGCATTGTGTGCCCCCCAACCCTTCTTTTTACGCTGCTGCTCCTCTCTGTTTATCATATGCATAGTCACTTTAACCATATCTACATACTACCTCAATCAGCCTGACTAACCGGTGTCTGTATGTAACCTCACTACTTTTATAGCCTCGCTACTGTATATATCCTGTCTTTTTACTGTTGTTTTATTTCTTTACTTACCTATTGTTCACCTAATACCTTTTTTGCACTATTGGTTAAAGCCTGTAAGTAAGCGTTTCACTAAGGTCTACTACACCTGTTGTATTTGGTGCACGTGACAAACATTTGATTTGAACCAGAATGGAAGAATTCCTGAAAGTTAATACCACAAATACTGGGCCAGGAGAACTTCACACAGGCTCCCACAATCAGACGAGCACATGGAACAAGCGGCCTGAGAGGGAACACAAGCAGCTTAACCAAGGGGTATCATCGCAAAGTTCCTTAACTATAGGGACAAAGAAATGAAGGCATGATAATGGAGAAATTGATATTTGAATTGAAAAATGTTATTAAAGTGGGCACATGTTGTCATTATGTGTCTTTTTATAAAAGAGGGAGAAAAACAAGCAGCTATGTGCGTGCGCAAAGCCCACAATTATGCACCTTTTTTGATTAATATTTTGAGCTCTTTGTTGGACAATTATATCGAAATGTATTCATTAACTGAATCCTAAAGTGGAATGTACAAGAAATGTAGCCAGGTCAACTGAACATGTAGCCGGTAAATTCTGAAAATCAGGTGAATAAATGGACGCACGCGCTTTAGTTCGGGCACTGATGTTGCTTTAATATTACAAGTCATGATACCACCCTGCTCTTAGTGATCCGCCTGTTCTGTCCCCCGGTGGGTCAAAACAAGTGCTCCCCACATGTGGTTATTTTCAGTACAACGGAACTGTCGACTACTCCAGTGGGTATGGGCCTGTATCTGTGTTGTATTTATTTAGTTGGAGAATAATTTGGAAAGTTGGGGGAAAAAATGGCTTAATATACTGTAATGGTGCCTAAATAGTCAAATTCATTTTATTTTCAATTATCACAGTGATGGCAAGTGCTTTTTATGTTTTCCTCTTGTTCTAGGCCCTGGGAGGAATAACCTATTCCTTTCACTTGGCTTTTAGAAGTGTCTCATGTATCTCAGAAGGCAGAACCAGCCAGGATTCCTTAATAATAATCACTATATTTACTTAAAAAACACTAATTATACTAGTTGACTAGCATGGACATAGTATTTACACTCTCCAGCTGTTGAGAATGGGTATGGAAGCTGAACACGCAGCAACCCAGACCAGTTGTCGGAGATTACACATACTGATTTATGAATTTGATTAAAAAATATATATCTGCATGAGATTATATGTTTCCCACTTAACACATTTTTAAATTAATATATACATTTCTCCGTTATGTGGCCAGTTTATTAGATACGCCCATCTAGTATCAGGTCGGACCCCCTTTGCATCCAGAACAGCCTGAATTCTTTGGGGTGTGGAAACGTTGCTCAGTTGGTATCAAGGGACTTAACGTGTGCCAGGAAAACATTCCCCACACCTTTACTCCACCACCAGCATGTACTGTTGACACCAGGCAGGATGGGGCCATGGACTCATGGCCAAATCCTGACTCTGCCATCAGCATGACAAAACAGGAACCGGGATTAGTCGGACCAAGCAACGTTTTCTCACTCCTCAATTGTCTATTGTTGGTGATCGCATGCCCACTGGAGCTGCTTCTACTTGTTTTTAGTTGATATGTGTGGTCATCTGCTGCAATAGCCCATCCGTGACAAGGACCGGCGAGTTGTGTGTTCCAAGATGCCTTTCGGCACACCTGTTGTTCTGCGCTGTTATTTGCCTGTTTGTGGCACGCCTGTTGGCTTGCACGATTCTTGACGTTCTCCTTCAACTCCTTGTCAACTAACTGTTTTGGCCCACAGGACTGCCACTGACTGGATATTTTTTGTTTGTCGCACCATTCTTGGTAAACCCTAGACACTGTCGTGCGTGAAAAGCCCAGGAGGCCGGACGTTTGAGATACTGGAACCGGCGATCATACTATGCTCAAAGTCGCTTAGGTCACTCATTTTGCCCATGCTAATGTTCAATCGAACAGTAACTCAATGCCTGTTTGCCTGCTTTATATGGCAAGCTACGGCCACATGACTCACTGTCTGTAGGAGTGAACCATTTTCGTGAACTGGGTGGTGTACCTAATGAACTGGTCGCTGGAGTCTATATTGGACTTACCAATGGAATCATAAGTTGTATTATTATGAATTTTGTTCTTAACGCGCCTTCCTTAAAGTTGGACATTTGTGGTTGACTAGAACGCATTTAAGTCTGGCCAAGACTGTACATATACTTTTTGTATTGCATGGAGACATAGTCACTGACCATTTAACTTGCATTAAAGGGAATGACTACAATGGATGCACCAATAAGGTTGCTCTCTCACCTGTGCAACTGGACAGATTCATGCAGGAAGCATCAAAGGGGAGGAAGTGAAAAAGGAACATGAGGGATTTGTTTTATTTTTCATGTCTTGAATACATGTCCACTAAGAAGCCTGAGGATTGATAAGTGCTATTTTCATTGTAGCTGTTTTCTAGTGTTTCAACACAATGTATGGAGTCAATATGTAAAGACCCATCTCAATATAATGTGTTGTGGATAATACTTAAGATATGAATGCATTAACATGTGTGTCATGGAATTGTGCAACCAGCCAAAATAATGAAGGAATTTTCTTTATTTGAAAAAGAATGCCAACATTTATTTTCTTTTTTTTTGCAAGAAACTCCCCTTTCAGCAATCGAAAGTCAAAGGTCTGGGTGAGCTTGGGATGGCTTGACATTCTCCTCCACCTATTCCTCAAGATCCAGAGGAGTATCAAGTCTAATTGATAAAGTTCCATTTAAGTCTACAGAAATGGCTAAAGGCCCAAATGGGTGTTTTTATAACAGGGAACAGGAAAACTGGCACAAGAAAAAGTAACTTTACTGAATTGCTATTGCCCAAATGAAGACGACCCAAAGTTCATTAACGACAATATTGTAATAGTTTTTAAGGACGTCTGACATTCGGTCTGTGATTTACATACTGAGGAAAGGCAAACAACTTGTCACGCCAATGGGTGATCGGTGTGATTTGATCAAAAGTTGATTTCTAAAGTACTCTTTTGGTAGCACTGATACTAACTTCATGAAGTGGCAACCAAACATGGCTGATTACATGACACAGTGAGTGGGATTAGTTTAAGATCTTAGTTCAGAAAATATGTTGCCCAACAATTGTTAATCCTCTTGCCTTCTGTCACTGTTTCCCTCCCTCTTCCTTTCGTCGCTCCCTCCACCTGTCCTCATGGTCAGATCTGGGACACGGCAGGGCAAGAGAGGTTCCAGTCTCTGGGTGTGGCGTTCTACCGTGGGGCAGACTGTTGTGTGCTGGTGTTTGATGTAACTGCCCCCAACACCTTCAAGACTCTAGACAGCTGGAGGGACGAGTTCCTGATCCAGGCCAGTCCCAGAGACCCCGAGAACTTTCCCTTTGTGGTGCTAGGCAACAAGATCGACCTGGAGAACAGACAGGTGGGTGACAGATTGTTATAGGTGTTAAAACATCTCAAGTTACAGGACCTCATGCAACTGGTGCTAATGTCATCTCCACTGGTGTTTTTAATACATATGAGTAATAATTTCTTAGTTGCAGGGTATTATCTAATGTATGTGTTTCAAAGTATTAATGATGCCACTTTTTCAATCATTGAATTGGAATTTCAGTTTTCTTCCTGAATTGACTGCCCTCAATTGGAATTGAGCCCAACCCTGGTCTCCTCATTGATCTCATCTGATGTTTGTGAATGTCTTTCCACCCACACCCAGGTGACGACCAAGCGGGCTCAGGCATGGTGTCAGAGTAAGAACAACATCCCCTACTTTGAGACCAGTGCCAAGGAGGCCATCAACGTAGAGCAGGCCTTCCAGACCATTGCACGCAACGCCCTCAAACAGGTGGGTGTCCAGGAGAGGGAATGGGTGTTTTGGGTTTTTGGTGTTTACCTTTTTTGGGGGGTTGGGAACTTAAGTAGAAGAGCAAAACTTAGATTCCGGTTTCTCCATCTTCTCATCCTCATTCCCTCTTTTTTTTTCTCTTCTTCTTATTAGGAAACTGAGGTGGAGCTGTATAATGAATTCCCGGAGCCCATCAAGCTAGACAGGAATGACAGAGCAAAGACTTCAGCAGAGGCCTGCACCTGCTGAGGGGGATAATGGACTATCTTCTGTCTGGCTTTCTGGAAAACCCTTCTCTCTCCTCACCTGCTCCCCTTTAGGGAAAGGACTGCATCTCTGGTCTCTGCACCCATGTCACATCCCCCTCCCACCATAATCACACTAAGTTCCCAGTTACACACACAATGAGTATATTGCTCCTCACATGCACCCCTAACACACATTCCAATGATCAAAGATCACGAGAGAAGAATTTGTAGATCCCTGCCTGCCTGTTCCTGAATCCATATCATGAGTGAACCCACAACTTGGCCCACCCACCCTGTCTAACTGTGTCCCCTCTTGGCCTCTCAAATTGGGGGGACCAGATGGAGCCATGTCCTAAGAATGCAGTAGGGAACTCTAGAAGTGATGGCTGATGCTTTTTTACATGATTATGATATCTTTGTGTCATTGTCCTGATACTTCTTATCCTGTATTTTCTGTTTATCAGGAATTAGTTTTGACTTGAAGTTCTATATTGCCTACCTAGCTCTTGTCAAATAATCAGCTGAATTAGAAGTTATTTTTGTTCTTATTGGCTGTCTAAGTTTAAGCCATCAGAAGCTTATACTTGTTTTGCACTTTGTTGTTTTACTGTTTTTTGGGGGGGGTGGATTTAAACGTTGAACTCTGATTTGGGCAGTGTCGGCTAGACCAACAACAAGCCACAAACAACAATACTACTCCCACCATACTTCTCTACTACCCCTAGGAAGCCTGTTGATGCTATAAAAATACAAACAGAAGGCTAACTACGCCCTTTGTAGGGACTGGAGTGCATTGGTTGGTTTAGTAGCCTCATGTTGCAGGGGAAATATTTATAAGTAGGCAATGACGAGAGAAGCTGATCACACAAACATAATGAAAGACAAGAACTTTCTCTATAAGATAATAATACTATTTGCTACTTAATACTACTAGAACTACTGCTACTATGTGCTGTATGTCCTTTGTCAGCCATCTTGTTTCAAAACCAGAATTACAGCTCTGTCCCTATTTACATCTGTCTACTTATGTCTGTATTCCCTGTCTGTTTTTCTGTCTGCTGGTAGCTCAGTATGGCAAGAGTGCTTAATATTACTTTAATTGATTGTGTGCAACTATTGTGTGTAGATATAATAGGGACAGTCTTTAAAAAAAATAAAAAAAAGTTGAGATGAAACATAATTGGATGAGCTTCCTATCAATTAAAGAAACAGTCCAAGGATTTGCCCTCTTAACAAAATAATCAGTGTTATGCCAATGAATTTGTTGAAAGTAAGTCTTGGGATTTCAAAAGTAATAATAAAAATGTTGAATATAAACATTGTTTATGGTTGATTTATTTCCATGTGTTTTAAAACTGTTGGTGAGTGGTTGCATGCGAAGGTTGATGGGATAGAATGACATGGCGTTTATATAGGGAGCATGTTTTATTTGATTAACTTGTGAAGACTGCTTAGCAATCTCCACTTTTATTCAAATGGGAAGTAAAATAGGTGAGACAGAGCTTGTTTTATAGTTATTTTAAAATCCCCAGTCATCCCTACCGTATCTTATAGGCTCATAGTTATTTAATGAATACTTTCTCCCTAATGCTACTCTACATGTTGTATGATTGGAACCACGTTTTAAAATTATTTTTCCTAATTATGTGCATTAACTGGATTTGTTAGGAATGCCGATACATTATAATCAGGGTCAATTAACCTCTACAGGATCGGTGTCCCCCCTCCCCCGAGGGACAGTTGAGCTAACGTAGGCTAATGTGATTAGCATGAGGTTGTAACAAGAACATTTCCCAGGACATAGACATATCTGATATGGGCAGAAAGCTTACCTTGTTAATCTAACTCTGCTGTCCAATTCACAGTAGCTATTACAGTGGAAGAATTCCATGTGACTGAGGGTGCACAATTATGAACAAATGTATTAATAAACCAATTAGGCACATTTGGGCAGTCTTAATACAACGTTTTATACAGAAATTAAATGGTTCATTGAATCAGTCTAAATATTTGCACATACACTGCCATCTAGTGGCCAACGTCTAAATTGCCCCTAACCTGAAATAGTACATTGTGGCCTTTCTCTTGCATTTCAATGATGATGGAAAAAACCCGCATGTGTTATTCTCCTACATTTCTCCATTTCTCCTTTCTCCTACATTTCACATTTACGCAAACTTCAATGTGTTTCCTTTCAAATGGTATCAAGAATATGCATATCCTTGCTCCAGGTCCTGAGCTACAGGCAGTTAGATTTGGGTATGTCATTTTAGACGAAAATTGGAAAATAAAAAGGGTCCGATCCTTTTAATAGTATTGGTGCCGCGCATGATAGGGAATAAATCTCGATTTGTCAATAGGCTGCCACGCGAGGGCGTTTGTGTTAGTTTACATGAATTAAACGTTTTGTGTTGCAGTGGTATTCCATTTAATCGGCATATCATTGATCCATTTCGAATGGCCATACTCTACACTGTTGATTTGCAAGTAGTATTTTGTCAAATAATTTACCGTTTTCAAGTATTTTTCTCCTGAAGTGGGTGCCCCCCTCCTATTTGGAGCTGCGTGTGTGGAGTGCCCTCTGCTCATTCACTGTTTTCTTTGAGATTTCGACATGGACTGATGTGAGCGCAATACAGAACATAATGCATCGCTTAGGCTTCAGAAAAGTTGCTGGTTATAAAATAATGACCTGTCCAATTACGATACAATCACCTCCAAACAAAAATCTAAAAGCACATATTCCAACATACCATTTCCGCACTCTGTGTTGTTGTTCCCAATCACGTCCGTTTGGTAGTTATATAGTCAAGCCAATCCACCACACACCCACATTCACAGCAAACCCGACGGTGATAACAGTGCATTGCAGAACTTCACCTTGGTTTCAAAGTAAACGTCATGGTGAAAAGCGAGGTGGAGGTGACTATAAACGCGGAGGAGGCTCCAGTGGCAAGTGGGCCTAAACCAGCCAAGAAAAAGAAAAATAAGAAAAAAAAGAATAAGCCTGGCAAATACAGTGTTCTTGTGCTAGACGCTGTCAAAAAGTTGAATGAGCGAAGCGGTTCCTCTTTGGTAAAAATTTATAATGAAGCCAAGAAGGAAAGCTGGTTTGATGAGCAGAATGGGCGAACCTACCTGCGGTATTCTATCCGAGCGCTGGTACTCAACAACACGCTGATCCAAGTAAAGGGCATGGGGGCGAACGGTTCCTTCAGGCTCAATGAAGATAAGTTCGCGAAAGAGGTACCGAAAAAGACTCAGCCCAAGGCAGCCAAGACCACCACGAAAACTGCCAAAGCATCGACTACCAAGAAGGCAACCGTCAAGCCAAAGGCGAAGAGCAGCCCGAAGAAGGCACCAGATGCAAAGAAGCCCGCGGCTAAAACGAAGAAGCTGGGTGTCAAAAAGGTGATCGCTGCACAGAAGAACAAGAAGCCGAAGAAGGCCAGCAAGCCACCAGCCAAGTCACCGAGGAAGAAGTAGCCTAGTCGCTATCAAATACAGAACTTTATTTGAGATTTTTATTTTTACACATCTTTTGTTGTAGTTTTTTTTTCTTCCATGGTTGGTTTCACTGGCATACAATGCATAATCAACGGATTATTATAGGCTAAAAGTTGTTTTCTATGTTTATTCTCTGCAAGGCAATGATTGTCTCAGTGGCGTATTGTCAGAGGGACCATGAGTGTAGTGTTGCTTTGAATAACAGGCAACGCCCCCAGTTTTATGTTGTCACTTGTCAGTCCGAGAGATGCCCAGCTACAAAATGTTACATTGTAACCAATATGTTTTTACCTTTACCCAAAGGTTTCCCCTTACGGATATGACCAGGAAATCCTAGTCGTGGCTTTTCATTCTTTTCGAGGTGGCTGACAACATTGCGAAAGTGGTATTTGTAATTCTGAGAAACTGATGGTTTAAAAGACTAGGTCTATTTGATGAGCATTGTATTGTCTCTTCGGGACACGTGGCATTGAAGTGATTGTTAATCTCTGTAAATAAATACCTTAACACGGTCTTTTTTGCATTTTGTGATAAACATTTCTATTTAAGGTGTTAGATTTGAATGTGAGGATAATTTCCTACACTGTCTGTTTACTATACATAGACCAATATCAGAATACTATGGAGTATCTTATTTAATCATGCATGTTGGACTCATTTGTTTTTCAATGAGACAAATCTCAATGAGTGTCTCCCCATATTGTTCAGCTCCATATTTTCTGGTTGGTCTCATAGCTGCGGAAGAAGGGGTGCTGAGGATGCTAAAGCGCCCCTGAAAAATCGGGATTAATTAAAATAATTACATAAAAAATACAAATGTAATGCACTGGGCCCTTACTTGTCCTGTATTAGCAGACATAATTATGTGGCGCAGCAAGAACTTGAGTGATTTGGAGCACATGGTATTAACAAACTGTTCATCTTTCTTGTATTTTGTTTAATTGAAAGTGTATATCCTGCCTAGTGGCTCAGTTTTTAACTACACAGCTAACCATCCTAAAATCTGGATAGGTGTTAGGTGTAACGTTAACATTAGCCCATAGGCCTGCTATGCTACGCTATTATATTTGGTTATGTTACATAAAATGCTAATTATGTGATCTTGCAAGACATTGATTAAGCTTTGATTAACTTTACTAAACGAGCACCATTGTGAGAAGTGATCTGTTTGTGATGAGTAGGACAATTTGGTGTAGGCAACGGATCTTGGTAAGTGTTATTGTAAATGATTGGAGCACCCCTTGGTTCTAAAATGACAGCGCTAAGTAAACAGAGCGGTGGACTATCAATGTATATAATTGATTTTCATAGATTTAATAAAGTAGTGAACATAAATCGTTAATGTGCAGGCAATTCATTTTAAAACAGCCATACAAATCTAGCTTTTAGTGTGTTGTATTCATGCATCTCAAACTCTAAAATATATATATTATTTTAGAAACTATAACCTAAATGCATTATCTCCAACTTGGCCCAATTTCCATTTTCCTACCCCGACATAGCCTACCAAGCTAGAACTGGCCCTGCGTCTCAACCAATAGCCAATATAGGCTAAATATCCCAAGCAGGGCTACAGCAACTTCCAGAAAGGGTCAGGCTCTTGGGCTTTGTGGTGGCTACTCTGGTTTGGGTGTCCTCGGCAAAATGGTGTCGCTGTAATCAAGGGGTCACATATCGTTCTGGGTTCCACTGTGCAAGAGCAGGTCTGTTGAGTTTTATGAACATTAACGCAGACACATTAATTTATATATATTTTTCAATGTTCTGATGTTCTTAACTTGTCAAGCCTCCAACGGGCCTCTGCAGTGCATACATGTAGCCTACATATTTATTTGGTTTGTCATTCTATTTTTTTCTTCTATTACTACACAGCATCTTCAGAGTCTCTCATTCTCTTTCTGTTGTCAGTTCACATGACATGCATTTAGTGGCGGCTTGAGTGTAGGAGCTAATTACACAACAGGGCAATTTTAAGTGTGTAACGGTACAATCGTTTTCAAGATCATATGTAGTTTAGTCAATTTACACATGGGGCTTGCACACTCAACAAATGCAAATATCTAATGGGACAGAACCTGGCTCTGGAGCAGAAGCTTGCACACTGCAACTCTTTTAGAATCACAAAATTAAATCGTTAATAATACAGAATCAGATTATTGTACCATAAAACCCACTAAGATTATGGAAACAGACCTTCGTAAATTTCCCCCCTATTGGCAAAATAGTGGAGAGATCCTTTTACCTTATAAGGAAGAAAACACCAGTCAGACACGTTTTAGAATGATAAGAATAATGAGACAAAATCCTTATCATTCAGTTTAACCATTTCTAGATTGAGTACTGTTCTCATATGAAGAATGAGAGAACCCAAAATAATTCAGAATTCTATTTTGTATGAACATTTTGCTGCTTGTGAATTATATTATCAAAATGTTCTCATCCTATGTAAATTGGGAAATTGTGTAACCAAATAATGAAAACCGACAACAATTATTTTTAAAAATAAAATACAAGTATTACATGTTTGTCTGCTACATTCAAACAATTAATTGTATAGAAAAGTCTTTGTCTTAACGAAATAGGCTCCCCTATGAAGTTTTGTACATAGTGTGTTCCAGTGAGCGCAGAGGGTCACGGAAGAGCCTTGGTAAGTGTACTTCCGTCTTCCCCCAGCGGATACAGAGAAATGGTAAGAGAATGTAGCTATCATTTTTACAATAAAAATAAAGACATTTCGACATTATTTCAACATCAGTCATACGATGAGCAGTATGTCGAGCCTTGCTTGCGTTAATGTGTATGTTTATTGCTAGATTTGGTTTGGTGGCTAGCTAGCTTAGCTAACGTCAGTTAGCATCCCCACCCAAAAGTGAGAATCTGTTTTTAGCCAGTGATGTAGCTAGATACAAGGTTAGTTTGTTAGTTTGGAAGTTAGTGCCAAATACTGTAAACTAAAGTATCCTTTCAAATGTATGCATAAATATAAACATACATTTTCGGGTAACTATTAGCTAGCTATCTGTAATGGTGAAGCAGGGAGCTCACGTCTGTAATTTTACGTCATCTATCAAGCTGGTATATACAAAAAATGATTGCCATGAGTAAAGATCCCCATGCCACATCGATATATTTTCAAAGACAAGCTGGTAGAAGAGGCTAACTAGTTAGCAGAGATCTCTAATCTCAAGCAGACAGCCTAGGTATTTAAGAGGTATGCTGTCTCAACATTTGCTTTCATTTGTCCTCACCACCTAACTATAAGTTATGCACTTGCATCTCGCCTGAATTATTTTGCTTTGCAGTAGGTAGGTCCAAAGTCTAGATTTCTCTTAATTGCACTTCACACACATGGGGTTGCAGTAAGACTTGCCCACTGAAATGTCCGCCCCCATTTACATCGACGGGGCTGCAGTGGAGCGGGTTTGAGAGCTTCAAGTTCCTTGGTGTCCACATCAATAACAAACTGTCATGGTCCAAAAACACCAATACAGTCGTGAAGAGGGCACAACAACGCCTATTCCCCCTAAGGAGACTGAAATGATTTGGCATGGGTCCTCAGATTCTCAAAAAGTTCTACAGCTGCACCATCGAGAGCATCACCGCTTGGTATGGTAACTGCTTGGCATCTGACGCAAGGTGCTAGCTACAGAGAGTAGTGCGAACAACCCAGTACTTCACTGGGGCCAAGCTTCTTGTCATCCAGGAGCTCTATATATGGCGGTGTCAGAGGAAGGCCCTAAAAATTGTCAAAAACTCTAGCCAGCCAAGTCATAGCCTGTTTGCTCTGTTTCAGCCCAGTACCGGAGCGCCAAGTCTACGTCCAAAAGGCTCCTTAACAGCTTCTACCCTGCAAGCCATAAGACTGCTGAACAGTTAATCAAATGGCTACCCAGACTATTTGCATTGACCCTCTTTTTTACACTGCTGCTACTCGCTGTTTATTATCTATGCATAGTCACTTTAGCGCTACCTACATGTACATATTACCTCAATTACATCGACTAACCTGTACCCCTACACGTTGACTCAGTACCGGTACCCCCTGTATATAACCTTGTTATATTGTGTTACTTTAGTTTATAAAAAAAAAAGTTTGCAAATATTTTCTTACTTAAAACAAAGAAGAAAAATTGCAAAAAAACTCACTTATGAGTGAGGATCAAGGTAAGGTCTACTACACCTGTTGTATGCGTCGCATGTGACAAATAACATTTCAAATCAAATTTTTTCTCGGCCCAAATCAGATGCAGACTGGATTGAAGTAGCTAGATATTGTCATTCTGAAAATGCATGTAGTGGCAGTGCACTCAACTGGCCCTAGGCCAGAGCCAATGTGTACACACCATCCTTATCTATTATAGGCTTTATTCAATGTAAAACATAGCAAACATTTCTAAAAACCAGTTTTTGCTTTGTCATTATGTGGTGTTATGTGTAGATTAAGGGAGGGGAAACTATTTCATCTATTTTAGAATAAGGCTGTAATCAAACAAAATGTGGAAAAAGTCAAGGGGGAACTTGCTTAGTTAAATAAAATTAAAAGAGGTTCTGAATACTTTCCGAATGCACTGTACTCATGTGGTCAATATACTTCCTATTTTTCCATTGGAGGGACTCCTGGATGTATCAATTTAATGGTGACTTCACTCATGTTCCACAGTCAACATTATTGTTTTGCATTTGGGTTGTTAGGCCTATTTGAATTTTTACTGACTGTGTTTGAGTTTCTGGGATGGTGAAACCAATGTTGAGCTTTTAGAAACCGCAGTATCAAATACGCACTGCTGAGCTGTGTTGTCAGCCCAACCATGAGCCATTGCTATGGAAGACACAGTATGCCAAGAATTTTAGCTGCAGGTCTAGGCCTGCATGCCTGACTACTTTTGCCCTCAGTTTGTAAGGATAGGTGGTGGTGTAGGAATAAGGGTAAGGGCCTTTTTAGCTAATAGTTTTAGAGAATAGTAGGGTGGAGTGAGGTGGTATTTGGTGGTAAGAGAGGCAGAGGCTGCGGTCCAGTTCACTCCCCCTCTTGGATGTAAAATAGGATTTAGGGAAGGGGCATCTTCGTTATAGTAGCTAAGTAAAGCGTGGTAGGGGTATTTGGTGGAGTGTATGGGAGATATCCCCTCATCTTCTAACTTTTTTTTCTCCTCTTCCTCTCTTTCTCCCTCAGACAGCAACTCTGCGCCCGTACCTCAACGCTGTGCGTGCCACGCTGCAGGCCGCCCTCTGTCTGGAGAACTTCTCCTCTCAGGTGGTGGAGCGCCACAACAAGCCAGAGGTGGAGGTCCGGTGAGTCCCTGTGTGTCTGTCTGTGTGCGGGATAGTGTGTGTTTTCGGGTATTTGACCTATGTTATCCCCCTCAGGAGAGTGTGTTTGACCTAGCGTGTGTATGTTATCCCCCTCAGGAGCAGTAAAGAGTTGCTGCTGCAGCCAGTCATCATCAGTCGTAATGACAAGGAGAAGGTTCTTATTGAGGGCTCCATCAACTCAGTCCGAGTCAGCATCGCTGTCAAGCAGGTCAGTGAGACTACTTATTCCAACGTGTTTAACTTGTCCTTCGATGCAGTTGACATGCGTGATTTAGGTGACTTTCATGCTTTATTCATATTTAGGGATCTTTTTCAACGTCATTGTCGTTACCCTAACAGAAGTGCAGAGATGTAAGCTCAGCTGTACCCTTTTCCCCCCTGTTATGTGAGGATGATTGTTTGCTGGTTTGTCATAGACATGAAATGTATACTGTGATTAGTTGTTTTTTACTACCTGGTGTATGATTGCTGGCTTTTAGAGCCGTAGCCTGTGATTGGTGGGTGCTAAGTCTGACTGCTGTGTGATTTGCTGTGTCCCTGAAGGCAGATGAGATTGAGAAGATCCTGTGCCATAAGTTCATGCGCTTCATGATGATGAGAGCAGAGAACTTCTTCATCCTGAGGAGGAAACCAGTGGAGGTGAGAAAGGAGAGGGACTGGTGGTGCAACCAACAGTTTGAGTTGAAACATTAGGATAATGTTTGTTCCCCTCTTAGAGAACTCAAGCGGTCATATTTTCACACTTTCAAATAAAATGTTTATATAGAAAACAATTGGCAGTGCAAAGAGCAAAACGGCCTCAGTGTTTACTCATCATTCCCCTCCTTTATCTCTCCGACCTCTCCTTCATTTGTCCGCAGGGCTATGACATCAGTTTCCTCATCACCAACTTCCACACAGAGCAGATGTACAAGCACAAGCTGGTGGACTTCGTCATCCATTTCATGGAAGAGATCGACAAGGAGATCAGTGAGATGAAGCTGTCTGTCAATGCCAGGGCCCGTATCGTCGCTGAGGAGTTCCTCAAAAACGTGAGTCCTGTCTGTCTCTTTTACTTTCTGTCTTTTCACCTAGAAGTTTTCCTTTGACCTGACATCCATGTTTTTGACTTACGCAGTTCTAAGAAAAATCCCAAACATTCCTTACGCTGATCACAACTGTCAACATGGTTTCTTGGAGGGTGCGCATCACAGGACAGAGAGAGAAGGGGCAAAAGTGTGACCAGTCAATCGCAGTCGAAAAAAAGTAAAGACTCGTCAGACCAATGGGGTGTGGCCCTTCATTAAGGTATCCCTGTGCTCAAAAATATTGATGTTTGTACATAATGAATATTCACAGCCTCATTTAATTTCTGCTTTTAGAACAAAGCTTTAAAATCAGGGTGGGTCCTTAAAATGAAACCTTAATCAATATTAATGAGCACAGGGAAATTCAGATTTTTTTTTTTGATAATGTAAACAGTTTATTTTACTTTTTTTTTATATAAATATTATATGCACACCATTTTTTGCTATGTTTTTGTTACAACAAACATTCAAACCTGAGGAAAAATGAATTGGTGCACTTGTTTCTTGTCTTAATACACACAGAGCAGACCCTATCATTGATGGAAATTATTGTGATGATAATAATAGTGCTGGCAGTGATGATGAATAAACCCCTTTATTGTTTGTTTGCATTTTGGTGTGTTATTTACGGAAAAAAGACATTACACTACATTATTTTATTAATGAATCATTAACTATTTACATAGGGGGGAATTCCTACATGGGACTTAATGTTTTTACCGCATTCTGACTTTGAACTTAAGCATGGGGAAATGCATGTGCCAGCCAGGTATTCATTTGGGATGGAGATTGCAGAAATGGATGTGTGTTTATAGATATGCTTATTCTGACTTTGACTTGAATTCCACCACCTTTATGCGTGTGGAACAATGAAGGTCGAGTAACCTGTCAGTTCCAAGTGGAAAAACATTACTTTTTTCTGACAAATAACACCATTCTCCATGCTCTGTAATTTACAAATTGATAAGGGCTAGGTAAATGACTTAATCTGGATAAGGGGATTGGAAATGTAAATGACAATTCTTTTAGATCCATTTGACCTTATCACTGGAGTTGTGAAGCCAGTCATTTGGCAGCAAACTGAAGCGTATCACCTTTTCCACAGTGAAGTTAATGAAATGCTGTTCTTATAACTTGCAGGGATGTAATTGAGACCCAACCTATAGGCTTCTGAAGCCATGCACACATGACAGTATAGCGTCATTTCTGATTTCTAGAAGGTTTTAATTAAACGCCTGGACTTTCCACCAGTGGAGGCTGCTGAGAGGAGGACAGCTCATAATAATGGCTGTAATGGAATGGTATCGAAGACAAACGTGGTTTTTAAAACGTAACTACAAATATTCAAATGTATTTAAGTTAATACCTGCTGCTGAGGGGGGGTCTGCTCATAATGTGTTTGATGATACCTTTCCATTTATTCTGCTCCAGCCATAACCACGTGTCCGTCCTCCCTAATTAAGGTGCCACCAACCTCCTGTGCTGCAGTCAATTTGTGCAATAGATTAGGAAATAAAGCAGATTGCGTTCTTAATTTCACCTGTCACATTATTTAACATTATGAAGCTTACCATAGTTCCCCAGAACAGTTGAGCCAGTCACGTGTGTTATTCAATTCACTACTAGATGTTTGCCATCAGATAACGGCTGATGTGCTTTAGAAGTAAAAAAATATATATAATCTGAGTTCTTTACAGCTGTCATTTTTTCCCCTATAATTGTTTCCCTTCTCTGTGCACCAATACTTTTCCTTCAGAAAAGCGTGCATCACAACTTTATTCATTTGCACAATTTCTCTTCTTTAGGATTGTGTTGGCGGATCGCATCCAATTTAAGGTGAATGCACCGCCACCTACTGTACTGGAGTGTGAGGCTATTCACTGTCTACCAACATTTAGGCTCCCGAGATGCGAAGCGGTCTAAGGCACTGCATCTCAGTGTAAGAGGTGTCATTACAGACCCTGGTTAGATTCCAGGCTGTATCACAACTGGCCGTGATTGGGAGTCCCATAGTGGTTTGGCTGTCATTGTAAATAAGAATGTGTTCTTAACTGGCTTGCCTAGTTAAATAGAGGTTACATTTCAATTATTATTATTTTTTATCTTTGTGATACAGTATTGTAAAATTGGGGAAAAGGAAAAATTATCCTGCCAACTATTAGCCCTCTAAAAAAAAATAAACACCACCCCATTCCACGATTTTACCCTACCAACAGTCTGGGAGGACAGAACACTATGGCTCAACACCCCCTGCAACTGTTCTGCAGTAAAACCTTGCAGTCTCAAGTATTTCTCTGCCGCTGCCTCCACAACCTCTATTTGATGTGACTTTCCATCGAGTTCTGGAGTACAATTGACAACCATAGCTATGAATGCCAAGAAACCTACCTTACTGAAGCACATATTCTTCCCATCACTCTCTATTAGTCTCTGCCTACTCACAGGAATCCTCTCAGGATCCCTCACACAATTGATATTGTGTATGATAATGACATTCGGTAGCTACTAGCTATGCTTGTATAACTGAGCTGTATTTGCCTTTGCAATTAGTCTATGTTCGTCTTCCCTCGTTAGCATTTAGCTAACAGCGTATGTGATTTCTCTATTATTTGTGCTAATTTTGTTAGGATTTTGGTAATAGAGGCCCAATGGGCTTTTTTTTGCTTTGTGCTATGCCGGTAATACGGTAAATCTCAGGATGGCAGAAGAACAGTATGACAATCTGGATATCGCCCAAGCCTACCTGGCGCACTGGTGTCATCACATTTCCATGATTATTAGGGTAGATTTATAGGACTACTGTTCAACCCCTATTGTACTTACCTTCCAATAGTTCATGGATTGAACAATTGCATATGCCAACTTTCAGGATGAATCAAACCACTATTTTTGATTCACCAATATATTTAGTGCGTAAAGGCTCTCCAAATCTGTTTTTTTATTATTCATAAATACTTTCCTAACCCTAAATAATATATTTTAATGTGTCTGTCTAGAAATTTTTATTTAAGGCTACACCAAATTTAAAGGTATGGCTTTAGTTAAATGTAATGAAAACCCTATTGAATGAAAATGGCACAATAAATTCTGTTGGCCAGCAAGTGGGAGGGTTTTCAGCGGTTAAATTAAATGTATTCAGCGTGCAAGGGAACCACGCCTGCAAAGCCCTTAAGGTAAGTCTGAATACCAACTACTGAGGAGTGCGTAGGAAAGGCATACATTTCCTAAGTATGAATCGGGCCCATTTTTAAGTTCAAGGTCAGAATACCCATAGAGAGAATAAAAAAAGTAATTAAGTTCCATTTACACACACTTAATTTGGGTCAGAATCGGCCCCTTTGTGTGAAAGCTCTCCAAACCTGTTTTTTTATGTAGGTAGATTCATAAATACCTTCCTTAGCCTAAATAATATACATTGCATTCGGAAAATATTTAGACCCCTTCCCTATTTCCATATTTTGTTACGTTACAGCCTTATTCTAAAATGGATTTAAAAAAAAAATAATCCTCATCAATCTATACACAACCCATAATGACAAAGTGAAAACAAGTTTAATTGTTTTTTTTATTTGAGCAAATGTGTGTGTGTGTATATATATATATATATATAAAACAGGAATGAGACTTAAAATTTAGCTCAGGTGCATCCTGTTTCCATTGATCATCCTTGAGATTTTTCTACAACTTGATTGGAGTCCACATGTGGTAAATTAATTTGATTGGACATGATTTGGAAAGGCACACACCTACAGTGGGGCAAAAAAAGTATTTAGTCAGCCACCAATTGTGCAAGTGCTCCCACTTAAAACGATGAGAGAGGCCTGTAATTTTCATCATAGGTACACTTCAACTATGACAGACAAAATGAGAAGAAAAAAATCCTGAAAACCACATTGTAGGATTTTTAATGAATTTATTTGCAAATTATGGTGGATAATAAGTATTTGGTCACCTACAAACAAGCAAGATTTCTGGCTCTCACAGACTGTCCTCCACTTGTTACCTGTATTAATGGCACCTGTTTGAACTTGTTATCAGTATAAAAGACACCTGTCCACAACCTCAAACAGTCACACTCCAAACTCCACTATGGCCAAGACCAAAGAGCTGTCAAAGGACACCAGAAACTAAATTGTAGACCTGCACCAGGCTGGGAAGACTGCATCTGCAATAGGTAAGCAGCTTGGTTTGAAGAAATCAACTGTGGGAGCAATTATTAGGAAATGGAAGACATACAAGACCACTGATAATCTCCCTCGATCTGGGGCTCCACGCAATATCTCACCCCATGGGGGTAAAATGATCACAAGAACGGTGAGCAAAAATCCCAGAACCACACGGGGGGACCTAGTGAATGGCCTGCAGAGAGCTGGGACCAAAGTAACAAAGCCTACCATCAGTAACACACTACGCCGCCAGGGACTCAAATCCTGCAGTGCCAGACGTGTCCCCCTGCTTAAGCCAGTACATGTCCAGGCCCGTCTGAAGTTTGCTAGAGAGCATTTGGATGATCCAGAAGAAGATTGGGAGAATGCCATATGGTCAGATGAAACCAAAATATAACCTTTTGGTAAAAACTCAACTCGTCGTATTTGGATGACAAAGAATGCTGAGTTGCATCCAAAGAACACCATACCTACTGTGAAGCATGGGGGTGGAAACATCATGCTTTGGGGCTGTTTTCCTGCAAAGGGACCAGGACGACTGATCCGTGTAAAGGAAAGAATGAATGGGGCCATGTATCGTGAGATTTTGAGTGAAAACCTCCTTCCATCAGCAAGGGCATTGAAGATGAAACGTGGCTGGGTCTTTCAGCATGACAATGATCCCAAACACACCGCCCGGGCAACGAAGGAGTGGCTTCGTAAGAAGCATTTGGCCTATCCAGTCTCCAGATCTCAACCCCATAGAAAATCTTTGGAGGGACTTGAAAGTCCGTGTTGCCTAGCAACAGCCCCAAAACATCACTGCTCTAGTGGAGATCTGCATGGAGGAATGGGCCAAAATACCAGCAACAGTGTGTGAAAACCTTGTGAAGACTTACAGAAAACGTTTGACCTCTGTCATTGCCAACAAAGGGTATATAACAAAGTATTGAGATAAACTTTTGTTATTGACCAAATACTTATTTTCCACCATAATTTGCAAATACATTCATAAAAAATCCTACAATGTGATTTTCTGGATTTTTTTTCTCATTTTGTCTGTCATAGTTGAAGTGTACCTATGATGAAAATTACAGGCCTTTCTCATCTTTTTAAGTGGGATAACTTGCACAATTGGTGGCTGACTAAATATTTTTTTGCCTCACTGTATGCATCAGCCTACTAATTATACAAATATGCCCTATTATATTTTTAAAATTTAATCAAATTTGCTAGCCTATAGGCCTACTTGTAACTGTGTAAGCTGCATGTGCTGCACCAGAATCGCATGTTCTCTTCTGCTTTGTTATGGTTTGAATGATGTGTGTAATTCCAGTCCATACATATAATACCGTATAAAACAGTACAGTACAGTAATACAGTTCACACTCAAAGATTAGCCAACCAGAGCTAGTCTAATCTATTGAACCAATGGGTTGTATTGTAACTATTTTATTATAGTGCAAGTATATTCATGACGTCATATAAAAGGTGATTGGGCAAGTTGGTCCGTGTGCATCAGTCTCCTGTGTTATGTTACTTGTTCTTTCATTAAAGTCAACCAAAGTGATATTCACCTCTGGATTCTTTACATAAAGCATAACACTACACCGAAGAGAGCATATAGCTTGCTACATCTATGGGCTTTTCTGTCGTGCGTAATATGCAGTAGCCTATATCACATGTATTGGATAACGGCACATTCATTTGAGTTTTTTGGGGCTTGAGCTCACTAAATGTTAATGTAGGGTTCATAAAATGTATTTAATATAGTTCGTCAGATTCAGGTAGCACCAGGTTATAATTTTCATGCTGATCAAAGCTACAATCAAATCCAGAAATATTGATATGCTTTATAATGCTTTTGAATGACACTTCCGGTTTTGTAGGGAAATACCGGGTTACCCGGGAGAAAAGGGATTTATTCTCAGGATGAAACATTTGTAAAATACCAGGAAAATATTCAACCCTAGTGTGTAGCACTTGTTGTTTATCAAGCTAACAATCTATTCTCGGTAAAGTTATCTAGGTAGCTAGCTACATACATAGAAATAGGATAGACTGCCAATATTCGTTTTTTTTAATGACACAAACGTTAGCTTGATCTACTAAAAACAACAATGTTAGCTAGCTAATTAACATATTTCATGGCCAAGATGTTCAAATGTTCATAGATGACCAGCAGGGTCAAATAACAATAATCAGTGGTTGTAGAGGGTGCAAGAGGAGTAAATGTCAGTTGGCTTTTTTTAGCCAATCATTCAGGGTATCTCTACCATTCCTGCTGTCTCTAGAGAGTTGAGAGAGAGAACTTAAATTCACACAGGACACCAGATAAGACAGGATAAATACTCCAGATATAACAGACTGACCCTAGCCCCCTGACACAAACTATTGCAGCATAAATACTGGAGGCTGAGACAGGAGGGGTCAGGAGACACTGTGGCCCCGTCCGATGATACCCCCGGACGGGGCCAAACAGGCAGGATATAACCCCACCCATTTTGCCAAAGCACAGCCCCCACACCACTAGAGGGATATCTTCAACCACCAACTTACTAACCTGAGATAAGGTCGAGTATAGCCCACGAAGATCTCACCCACGGCACAAACCATGGGGGAGGGGGGGCGCCAACCCGGACAGGAAGATCACATCAGACTCAACCCACTCAAGTGACGCACCCCTCCTAGGGACGGCATGGAAGAGCACCAGTAAGCCAGTGACTCAGCCCCTGTAATAGGGTTTGAGGCAGAGAATCCCAGTGGAGAGAGGGGAACCGGCCAGGCAGAGACAGCAAGGGCAGCTCATTGCTCCAGTGCCTTTCTGTTCACCTTCACACTCCTGTTTCAGACTACACTCAATCATAGGACCTGCTGAAGAGATGAGTCTTCAAAAAAGACTTAAAGGTCGAGACCGAGTCTGCGTCTCTCACATGGATAGGCATACCATTCCAAAAAATTGAGCTCTATAGGAGAAAACCCTTCCTCCAGCTGTTTGCTTAGAAATTCTAGGGACAGTAAGGAGGCCTGTGTCTTGTGACCGTAGTGTACTTGTAGGTATTTTTGCCGGAAAGTAGAGCATTGCAGTAGTCTAACCTAGAAGTGGGACAAGCATGGCTAAATGTTTCTGCATCTTTTTAGGACAGAACGTTTCTGATTTTTGCAATGTTACGTAGATGGAAAAAAGCTGTTCTTGAAACAGTCTTGATATGTTCATCAAAATTGAGATCAGGGTCCAGAGTAACGCAGAGGTCCTTCACAGTTTTATTTGAGATGACTGTACAACCATCAAGATTGTCAGATTCAACAGAAGATCTCTTTGTTTCTTGGGACCAAGAACTAGCATCTCTGTTTTGTCTGAGTTTAAAAGAAGAACATTTGCCACCATCCACTTCCTTATGTCTGAAACACAGGCTTCCAGGGAGGGCAATTTTGGGGCTTCACCATGTTTCATCGAAATGTACAGCTGTGTGTTGTCTGCATATCAGTGAAGGTTAACATTATGTTTCCAAATGACATCACCAAGAGGTAAAATATATATTCCTACACTTAAATTACCCTTGCCTAACGATTGCATCTGAAGCTGGGCTTGCAGCACAGCTATCCTCGCCATAAGGCAATCGTTCTCCTGTATATTAAGAGTACAGTGCCTGCAATTAGAAGTCATGTTAATGTTACTACTTAGCTTCAGATGGTGAAGGTTCTGACAAACCACGTCCAGATAAAGCGTCCGGGGTGAAAAAGTTGAATGAAATAAGTCGATGGAAAAAATACAAATATAAAACGGCAATTAAAAAGTAAAAAACGTAAAGTTGGCAGGTAGCAAAGTAAGGTTAGCAAAAAAACTCACAGCAGCACGTAAACAATTATTAGACACTATTCAATCATCTCTTGTTTTGGAGTAAGATGGATGTCTAAACCCACTAACCATTTATGTAGGTGTTCTTTGTATGATATGAAATAAAGTGTTGACTATAGTGTATTTTTTAGTCATTGAACATTCCCTGTTTGTCTGATTTATTTGGTTGTCACCCTCATTTTGTCTGATATTGCACAGATTTGCAGCAGAAGCTGATGTCCTTGAAAGGGGATACTCAGTCAGTTGCACAACTGAATGCATTCAACCGAAATGTGTCTTCCGCATTTAACCCAATCCCTCTGAATGAGAGAGGTGTGGGGGCTTCCACAGCGCCCGGTCAACAGTTGTTGTTGGGGGTTAACTGCCTTGCTTGAGCAAGGGTAGAATGGCAGATTTTTCCACCTTGCAGGTTCCGGGAATCAAACTATCGACCTTTCGGTTACTGGCCCAACACTCTTTGTGCAGGTGTAAGTATTCCTGTATGGCTGACCTAAGATGCATCCCATCTCCTCACCTGTACTGTATAGCAACTGTATTGGAGGAGAAGGTACAAGGTCCCTCACCTTTGACCTTCTCCAAATGGTTTTGATAAGGAGGTGATGAGAGGAATCGAGGAAGGATGAATTGAGAAACAGCCTAGCACTCACCCCTCTGCTACACTCACTGACCTCCTCTGCATCAACCTCAGCAGCCAGAGAGCACTGTATGAACGGAGTCAATCTAGCACCCACAGAATTAAGGGTATTTGAGGGTATTTAATTCTGCTACATTGACTCAGATCACACAGTCGGCGGCTGAGTTCTACTGTCTGTGGTGAAAGGGGTGTGACTAGCAGAGGTGAGATGCAGGTGAGTTGTAGTAGCCACTGGGATGTGATGTCATCCACCTGAGACTTGAAGTCGTGTCTCGTCCTGTTTATCATGAATGTATCTACAGTGAACAAAAATATAAATGCAACAATTTCAAAGACTTCAAAGAGTTACAGTTCATATGAGGAAATCAGTCAATTGAAATAAATGCATTAGGCCCTGGAGTTCACATGACTGGGAATACAGATATGCATTTGTTGGTCACAGATATCTTTTAAAGAAAGTAGGATAGCAGATCAAAAAACCAGCCAGTATCTGGTGAGATCACCATTTGCTTCATGCAGCGCAACATCTCCTTCACATAGAGTTGATCAGGCTGTTGATTGTGGCCTGTGGAATGTTGTCCCACTCGTCTTCAATGGCTGTGCAAAGTTGCTGGATATTGGCTAGAACTGGAACACGCTGTCGTACACGTCGATCCAGAGCATCCCAAACGTGCTCAATGGGTGACATGTCTGGTGAGTAGGCAGGCCATGGAAGAACTGGGACATTTTCAGCTTCCAGGAATTGTGTACAGATCCTTGCTAGATGTTGCCGTGCATTGTCATGCTGAAACACAAGGTGATGGCGGCCGATGATTGCCACAACAATGGTCAGCAATTGTGTTCGTTGTCTGTAGCTTATGGCTGACCATACCATAACCCCACTGCCGCCGTGAGGCACTCTGTTCACAATAATGACATCAGGAAACTGCTCGCCCACATGACATCATACGCCGTCTGCCATCTGCCCGGAACAGTTGAAACCGTGATTCATCCGTGAAGAGCACACTTCTCCATCGTGCCAGTGGCCATCGAAGGTGAGCAATTGCCCATTGATTTCGGTTACGACGCCAAACTGCAGTCAGGTTAAGACCCTGGTGAGGATGACGAGCATGCAGATAAACTTCCCTGAGACGGTTTCTGACAGTTTGTGCAGACATTTTTCAGATGTGCAAACCCACAATTTCATCAGCTATCCGGGTGGCTGGTCGCAGATGATCCTGAAGGTGAAGGTCCTGGGCTGGTATGGTTACGGTTGAGGCCGGTTGGACATACTGCCAAATTCTCTAAAACGACGTTGGAGGCGGCTTAAGGTAGAGCAATAAACATGAAATTCTCTGGAAATTCTCTGGACATTCCTGCAGGCAGCATGACAATTGCACACTCCCTCAAAACTTGAGACATCTGTGGCATTGCGTTGTGACAATACTGCACATTTTAGATTGGCCTTTTATTATCCTCTGCACCAAGTGTACTTGTGTAATGATCATGCTGTTTAATCAGCTTCTTGATATGCCACACCTGTCAGGTGGATGGATTACCTTGGCAAAGGAGAAATGATCACTAACAGGGATGTAAACAAATTGGTGTACAGAATTGAGAACATTTTTGTTGTTGTTGCATATTGAACAGTTATGTGATCTTTTATTTCAACTCATGAAACATGGGACCAACACTTCTCATGTTACAGTTATATTTTTGTTCAGTATATACACAGTGCCTTCAGAAAGTATTCAGACCCCTTGACATTTTGTTACATCTGAATACTTTCCGAAGGCACTGTAGAACTTGTTTGTTCAGTTTGTTTTGGTTAGATGACAAAATACTAACTTGTCATTTTGTAATGGAATTATGGTGCGCTGCAGCACCAGATGTGGGGAACCTCTTGGATGTGCGTGCACATAAAATGTGTTATTGTTTTGACAGTTGAAAAGGTCTATAGAAATGTGGGTACAATTTTGTGGACAAACTACAAATCGCACCTTTTAAAACCTCTTACAGGTCGGACCCTTTTTCCCACGTCTAAAATGACATACCCAAATCTAACTGCCTGTAACTCAGGACCTGACGCAAGGATATGCATATTCTTGATACTATTTGAAAGGAAACACTTTGAAGTTGTTGGAAATTAGAATTTAATATAGGAGAATAACACATTAGATCTGGTAAAAGATAATACAAAACAAAAAAATATATACCTTTTCTAAAAAAAAAAAAAAGTTTGTTCCATCATCTTTGAAATGCAAGCGAAAGGCCATACATTAACATAGGAGCCTAGGTGTAATTTAGAATTTGTCCACAAGATGGCAGCAGGTGTGTGCAAAGTTTCAGACTGATCCAGTGAAGAATTACCTGACTACACAACATTTTGCATCAAGTCTGCCAGGAGTTTTTCCAAATTAGTCAATTTATACATTTAGAAGTACATAACTATAGAGAACATACAAAATGCTATGGTAATAATAGCTTCCCCACAGAAAAGACACATCTAGATGGCTGGGCGGGGTGGGTGTGGAGCCAGAGACAGAAGTGGGGTCAAACCGTCGAACTCAGCTCCAACATTTTTTTCAAACAAAACTACATTACATTTTATCTCTGGGACCCTCAGGATGACAAATCAGAGCAAGATTACTGAATGTAAGTACATTATTTAGCCTGAATGTGTCAAACCAGTTGCTGTGCACTATCATCAAACAATAGCATGGTTTTATAAAAAAAAAAAAAAACTTTAACAAGGCACCCCTGTTACACTTTTTGACAATTGCTTACACATGATATCTGAAACTATGGCTCCTTTTCTCTAGACTCTACACACACAACCCCAAAACACACACAACATGCAAAACGTCACATCTCTTGCAAAACAAACACTTAATTCCAAACAATTTGAACTCCTCTCAAAATTGTGTTTTTGCAACAAAACTCTACACACAAACCATAAAATCCGCTCTTATACACGCCAACTACACACAGATTTGAAAAATGTAAAAACACTACCATCTTGTGTCTTTTGCATGTTCAATGTGCAGTGGAGTCCACGGCAGTTCATCATAGCACACGTACACGTGCACAAATATATACAGTATGTATGCATATTCAGTATATATTTACGCTATAAACAGAAATGCAAGGGGGGAAAAAATAACATTGATTTATTTCTCAAAACATTATTTTCATCCATATTTCAGGATGAACAGTAACAGACAAAACAAATACAGTACAAGATAAACAAATAGGCTAGTTACTATAAAGAAAAAACAATGCATCCTGTCTCCTATTTGGGTCTGGCCACAGCACCTCATCAACATCACAAGCTATGTTCTCTCTGGCTAAACAGCGGGGGAAGTAGCGTCTGGAGTGGCGTATCCAGCCCTGGCATGCCCCCTCGTTTATGTCACCACAGGCCTCCTCTTTGTCCTCGTCCCCCTCTTACTCTCTCCAAAATTTGCCTCCATTGTTATCCAAACCAAGAAAGCCAACCTGAAGTCTATTTATAGCGCTCAAGCTCTGATTTCGAAGTGAAGAAATTAGCTCTAAGTGTTTTCACTCGTGAGCATTGGGTGTAGGTAATCGGCAAATGAGTGTGTCATTTTGAATGGCAGTGTTTTCCAAACGAAACACAGGACCTGTTAGTTTTGAAAGATGTCTAATGTAGAGAACTGTGTTTAGTAAAAAGTGTTTTAAAATTGCAAACTGAGTGTAAAGCATGTAACGTACTTGCAGTTTTGCAGACTTGGTTTTAAGATTAGGTACATGAGTTTATGGTTTCACTGAGTGTGCCTCAAGTACCACTTTTAATGTGTAAGCGATTGTAAAAAAAAAAAAAAAAAAATTGCATTCCAGGTGACTACCACATGAAGCTGGTTGAGAGAATGCCAAGAGTATGCAAAGCTGTCAAGGCCAAGGGTGGCTACTTTAAAATACAGTTGAAGCCGGCAGTTTACATACATACACCATACAACAGCTAATTTTCAGGTTTCCCCCCTCTCCACTCGGACAAATTCCAGACCGTTCTAGTACGCGTTGCTTGAGAACATGCTCTTTGCTAAGAATTATAATAATTATATATATTTTTTTAACTATTTTAATTGAAAACAATCACAGTGAGGTACTTAATTGTTACGCAATTTGTTTTGATATTGAGATAAAAACAGCTGCTTTGGTCCTGTTTAAAAAACAGTTTGTTTGAATGTTATGTACAATACAAATTATACATCTCAAGCCAAAAACATGACAGCATCCTCTGAGGGGACAGCAAGTATTTTTGAAACCGTCTGTGAGATACAAGTTTGAGGTGGGGTTTTTGAAGTGTTTCTCTCACTTATGCTTTGGCCACAAATACAAGTATAGGATGAATCAAAAACACTATTTGGGTAGGAGTTAAGATGTGCTTTTAAAAGTGAGACTTTCACTGGACAGTTAAGGCCAAGACTTGAGTAAGGACTCTATAAATATGGCTCTGACTATAACTACATGAAACACTTCAAATAGACATTTATTTTAGCAGAAGACTACAGCAAGAGATTTAACAAAAAAAATATTTATTCCATTTGGATGATGTAGATATTTACATCGAATGCATCATATTCTTGGCATGTTGACAAACAAGTCAAAATGGACAAACAAGACATGGTGAACCTGCTGAAAACGATAAACAACCAGTGAGCGATTTATTGACATTCACAGCATTACTGACACCTGATTATTATGGTGATTGTTACTTGTGTTTACACAGATATTAGTAGTCATTTCAATTGATTTGTCATGATACTACAGATGCTAAACTACAGCTGCATTTTAGACATTGAGCAATAGAGCCAAACACATTCTAGATATAGCAGATCACTGATGCAACATGAAAAAAAGTCAATGAGTTTAGATTTGAACTAGATGACGAGGACCTTGATTGAAAAAAATAGATGTGCAAAACCACCTTTATATGTCTGATTTTATACCAGACATATATATATTGAAAAAAAAATATTACCTACAATTTATGTCCCCACCTAGAGTCCGATTCCAAATATCACATCTTCTGCAGCGGGTAAACGCAATAGTTGGTTTAATAGGAAATTCACAAAATAAAAAACAGCTTTAAAAAAAACACTTGTTAACAGACAAATGGTTGGACAAAAACTAAAATACTAAGAACAAGGAGTATTACATTTAGCTTCCACAGGCTGCCAATTCTGATCTTTACCAAATGATTGACAAAAGAGTTGATCTGATTGGTTAAAAGGCCAATTAGTGGACAAAGTTCAGAACTGGGCTGCCTGTGTAAACGCAGCCAGTGTCAAGACACTTTACAATTTGATTAAAAGCCATATGTCATGTATATAAAAAAGGTTTCACATCAGATTGTTCATAATACACTCACTCACACACATACAAAACACACTCACAGGCACACATACCCCGATAGTGGGGTGAATCACCATTGAACTGGATTCCAGTTCTCTAGACGTTTAGACAGGCAGCCTAATTCTGATATTTTTTTTCACAAAATTGTTTATGATCAATCAGATCAGCTCTGAGAAAGATCTGATATGATTGGTCAAAAGACCAATTTGTGGAAAAAAGATCAGGATTGGGATGCCTGTCTAAACACAGGCAATTTTGCACAGAAGGAAAGACACAGATCAGGTGAAGAACCAAGATTAAACAAGTATGTTTTTAAAAAGAACCTTAAAAGGGGAAATCAGCAGTCGCTAATTACATTTTTGGACTTATAAATGAATGATTCTTGAAGAATAAAATGTATAAATGCCTCCATCAGAACCCAAAATCTAAGCTTTTACTCCAATGTTTGTAACCAAAGTAAATGTAAACAAACACTATATAGCCTCAATACATGGTTAAAACTCAATGTTGATATCATGAATGGTCATCCCAATTTGAGAATAGTTACATTTCTCCAGCCCATCCCTCAGCTTTTTACCGAAACCGGGGATCACTCTTCGTTATTGTTTCCTCTGCTGATTGCCGCTGTAGATTGAAATATGTCAAATGAAAGATTCGGATGCACTCTTCAAATCCCGCTCCAAGGATTTTTTAAAATAGCAATTTGCATTGATTTCTGATTGAGTAGATGAAGTAGCCATGGTGAGCGTTGGCACTTTGGAGTCTAGGGCCTGGATTCAATCAGATCAAGCATTAACCAGTGGTAGCCAACACCTGCATAGCTGGTGTTTAGAAGGTGCTGGAAGTGGAACTGCTTTAGAGCTGAGCGGCTGCTCGTGCGGTTATTGTCACCAAGCCACACCCGTCCCACTCACGTTAGAAGTTCATAACGAGAAAGTCTAGGCTATATAGTAATAAAGACACTCAAATTGAACATCATTAACCTAAATAATGAGGATTCATATTTCAGCCTAATCGAGGTGTATATTACAACACATTCCCGTGTTTGAACTTGTAACAAGGCTGCATGGGATTATTACTAATGCGACTCGTCACATAAAATGGAAATGTCCGCAATAGGTATCACGCCGGGAGTCGCTTCCTGATTTGACAGCTCTAACGCCGTTACACCTACGACATTCAATGAATAAAAGCAATGAAACTGCTATGCAGTTGTCAGTTATCGCAGGTGAAGGAAGAACTGATTGAATCTAAACTTTGTGCGCCGTCACTCATCACTGGTGGGCGGGGACTGTGAACAGGGCTTCTTCCGGCATCCGTGAAATGTCTACATTCTGTACAATGAAAAGAGAGAGAAAGCAGTCAGTACTAGGACACAAGGTTAGTTTAATTGAACCTTTTTCTCTCCGTTTAGCTGTGTTCACATTAGCAGTTTGAAGTGACTCAAATCCTACTTATTTGCATATCCGAATCGAAAATCGGTACTTTTTCCTGCAGTCTGAACAGCCAAAAAGTACATAAGATTGGATACCTAGGTGGTTTGACGTCGGTTACAATCCGATTTCTGGCCATGCAACTTCTGTCTGAACGGTAAAATCAGATTTATGCCCTCAAGTGGTTTATTATTAGTCATATTTATTTTTTCATTTATTTAACTAGGCAAGTCCACTAAGAACAAATGTTTATATATCTTGTTGCTTGCGTGTGGTAGCAAACTAGCTTCTTAATTGTTTACATAAAAATGAGCGAATGTGCTAGAAAGTTAAACAGCTACCTAGCTAGCTAGTTGAGTGCTGTGGCTAGCCAAAAAGGACTGGTTTTGAAAGTTGGATCATCTTATCTTGAGGCTTTAAAAGTGTTGTTACACTATGATTTTGAACATTCAAAGCAAACATCCATGGCAGGCATCGTTGTCACCTTAGCACGCTACATAACGTCTCAGTGATAGGAGGCACGAGCACCACTACCAATCAGCCTACACACCAGTCATTACTATGACTTCTGTAGCCTTGTCAGCAAATTAATGCTGTCTAAACACACAAATCCGATTTGGTAACTTGTAACTTGCTGTTTGGACAGTCAGTAGTACAAATTGTATTTGAAAAACAAAAAAAACATATTTGAGCATTAAGGCCTGCAGTGTGATCAAGGCTTTTGAGAGTGCAAGCCCAGTAAAGAGTGCTTCTGTCTGGGGTACCTACCTCTGGCCTGTCCCTATGGGTGTTCACAGCTTCCACATTCAACCAGACAGACTCTACTTTACATCCTACATGGACAGGATGGGAGACAAAACAAAACATGTTCCTTCGTCAGACCACTAGAGAGCAGCAGCAGTACACTGGGTCTAATACACAGTTCAACACTACTAAGGTACATAAAATATAGGTGCAGTGTAAAGGATCCAGGTGTTCCGAATCAAATGGATAAATACATGTCATGGGAGTAAATATGCATGGAATAAAGCAGGGGCGCAACTTTTATAAAAATATAAAACACTAAAGCACACAATGCCACTTTTTGTATCACAGTGTAATGATACAACTGTGGGGGGGAGACATACACAAAAATGCTATTTCAGAATGTGTGGGAAGGGGGGGGGGGGGGGGGGCAGGTCCCCAGTGAAAGTTGCATCCCTGGAATAAAAGCATCTCATTGAAACCACTATGCTGTGTTTATTAATACTTTCATGCAGTTATTGATAATAGTGTACTCACCATACGCCACAGGGGTCAGCTTCAATACAGTGTGCAAAGGGCACTTCAGGTAAGGCAGCTCCTCTGAAGAACAAAAACAGAACAATGTTGTAAAAGCCTAAATGGATTCAATTGAGTTGAGTTAGAGCTACTACAATCATATACCAATGCTTCTCTGATCATGACTGATGAACAGCACATGCAGAACTCACTCTCTATAGTTTGTTATTGAATAGTAGGAATTAAACCGTACTACTGGGGTGTGTTGGGTATTTTAAGAGATATATGGTACCTGCACTCTTATCCAGGAAGTAAGCGAGCAGGCAGCGCATGACAGCCTGGTGACAGATGACCAGGACGTTCTCCTGCCTCTCCAGCTCCATGATGACTGGCTCCAACCGCTGCACCAGGTCCTCATAGGACTGAGGGGACAAGTAGAGGCCTGTTAACACACACACTTTGTCAGTCAGTGTTGGTGCTGCGATGGACTCACCTCTCCTTTAGGGTAGCGGTAGCGGTATTTGTCCTGGTCTCTCAGTGAAAACTCCACAGGGAAATGTACCTGGATCTCCTCATACATCATCTCTTCACACACACCCTAGGAGAGGGAAACAAAGTAAAACAAGCTGTTTAACAGCAGGGTTAGGATACATGGGAAGTGGGAACCACCAATCCCATTGGCATAATCATAGATACACTATGAAAGAATAAATACAAACAAAACACCAAGTCTAAACACACATGCAACAAAAAACTAAAAGGTTGTTTAACAGCAGGCTTAGGAGACATCACATTGAAATTAAAAGGACACATTCAATTCATATTTTAGGCCACAATTGCATACACACACACACAGACTTACAGCATCGATCTCATTGAGAGCCTTCCACTGCTCATAGGGGACAGCCACGGCCTCGGCTGTCTGAATGGTTCTCTTCATCTGAC
The DNA here is from genome assembly GCF_045791955.1 of Oncorhynchus clarkii lewisi. Classification (NCBI taxonomy): domain Eukaryota; kingdom Metazoa; phylum Chordata; class Actinopteri; order Salmoniformes; family Salmonidae; genus Oncorhynchus; species Oncorhynchus clarkii. The sequence goes on along the minus strand of NC_092163.1, from coordinate 51,740,263 downwards.
TGGTCCACACCTTCAGATTCTTAATGTTTTGCTCCTGGATAAACTTCCCCAGACACTTTGCAAACTGACCAACAGAAAAGGGAGAGAAAGATTGTTGCATATACATTTTTATTACGGAAAGACAGACGGCCAAACCAACAAACCTCCTTGCCCCTGCCAGACAGGCCTGAGTCTCCTCCGATGCGTCCTTTGACGTTGAGGTCACTCTCTCCATGGCGACATAGGTAGATGGAGCGTGGTGTGATGTGGATATTCATTAGGTAGTAGACAATGCGGCTCTGGATGTGGTCCAGCACCCTGTTCACCAGGTATCTCCGGCCCACGTCCATGATCTTAATGTAGGACAGATCCCTGGGGTGGGGGAGGGAGTAGGAGTGACTATCAGATCTATTAGCAGTGTGAGGTTAAGACTGCTGACCTTGTCCATGTGTATTCTGAGTATGTGTTTGCATTCTCACTTGTCCAGTATCTTGTCAAAACGTATTCTGAAACCACTAGTGTGTGTGCGTGCTCACCTGTCTAGAAGCTCATCCAGTGGCTGGTAAGAGTTCTCGTAGCACTTGATTCTCTTCATGAAGTCCTCGATGACCTCCTCTGTATTACAGTCTATGTAGTCAGGACTACCCAGCTTCACTTGCTGCAGGGACAGATATGAAATACAGACAGTAAGAGGAAATACAGACAGTAAGAGGAAATACAGACAGTAAGATGAAATACAGACAGTAAGAGGAAATACAGACAGTAAGAGGAAATACAGACAGTAAGAGGAAATACAGACAGTAAGATGAAATACAGACAGTAAGAGGAAATACAGACAGTAAGATGAAATACAGACAGTAAGAGGAAATACAGACAGTAAGAGGAAATGAGTCGAGAGAAAAAGAAGAAAACCATCTTGCGTGTCTGAATGTTTGCCAGGGCATATCAACAGAAAGATAGTACAAATTATTCATCAGGAGGCCTGTCACACAGGAATATCAATTATTAAAGCAGATGTCTTGAATTTTATGAGCAAGTATGCTTAATAATGTCTGATCTTTTATACAACCAGTGACACACGAACAGTGCTGAAAGATAGCAGAGATGTCACGCACCGCTATGTTCTCTGCAATGACATCAGGGTCGTCACACACAGACTCCACAAAGAACACCTGGGAGGTTGAAAATGAAGATTCAGTATAAAATACATTACAGTGAAATATACTGTACACTATAAGAAAAGGTAGTGAAGCCAAAGAATAGACAATAACTACAGATAGTAACACCTGGCCCTGTGGTTCCATACCTTAAAGCCATTCTGCTCTGCAAACCTGGTGATGGTCCATCTCCTCTCCCTGGTGGTGTTAGTGGCATCAAACACCTGAGGTAAGGAACATCAAACTCCAGTCAGTCACAACATCCTCATTTGCATTCAGGTAAGGAGTCCCGGCAGCATCAAGCAAAACATGAACATGTATAGGAGTTGCTGCACTTACCCAAACAAGTCTTGTAGACTGAAGAGCAATAGTGGGAACAAGGGTGCACATGCCAAAACACAAGTTATTCTCTGCATAGTAGGCTAGATTAATTACATACCTGTATATTGAATTTAACATTCAAGACAGCCCTGGCATTTGAATACATGTACCGAATGTACATAAATACATTCAGTAAATGTAATTACCAAGCAAGAAATAACTATTGGCGTGTGCACCCTTTTCCCACTATTCAGCAACATCCTCATTCACACTGTGATCATGAACCAAACAAGTCACCGTGGGCCTGATCTGCTCTACTCACCGCCACCTGGCCTCCCTCCACAGTCAGGTACTGGCACACATCATTCAGCGCCGTCAGTGCACACTGCCTATGGGTGGACACGAACACAACAGAATCAGAAAGATGGCAAGAAACTACTTCAAGAGACAATGTAGGTACAGATCTATGATAATTAACTGAATTGAAACTTTGCTAAAATAAAGCAACTGGGTCAAAATGTATTTTGTGGATATTAATGTAAATAGATACAGTTGAAAGAGGGGGGGGGGGGGGTGGAAAGAAGTATCTGCCTAGTAGAGCCCAACAAAGAGCCTATTCCCTGTAACTTTGGCCTGTAATGAGGGATAAGGGAATAGAGTGTTGAGTTAGGCCTAACTTGTCCCATGCATTTCAATCCATCAGCCCTTCTCCAGCCTCACCTCCTGATCTTCAGCCCCTCTTCATTGTCTGGACGGAAAAACTCAAAAGACTTGTAGATCTTCACACACTCCCTCCTGTACTGACCCACGTTGAACTCTAAACAACACATAGATACTTTTAGTCAAGATTAACATGTTTATAGGGTAAACCCTATTCCCTGTGTGTATGTGTCTATGTGTGTGTGAGACCGAGAGAAAAAGCTTGACCTAGTACCTTTGGTTGGCACACCAATCCAGTTGAGATAGCGGGTCAGCTTCTTGGAGATGTAGGTCTTCCCTCTCGCTGGGAGGCCCACCGTCACAATGAGGGTGGGACAGTTGGTCATACATACTGAGAGAGAAAGAGGAGATACAGAAAAATAGGAAGAGAGAGACAGAAAGTTGAATGAACAGAGACATTGTAAATATCAGTGGAAGGTACAGTCTATTGTTGAATCAAGTGGGACCTTGCCCCATTAACACAGAAACTAATCGAACAACTCAAGACGTTAATTAATGCGTAGACTGGATGGAGTAGCTTTGGGTGATCATTTGAGTGAAGGTAAAGCAGACACAAACAGATACATGCATTCACAATGAGAATTGAAACCCCTAGCATATCTGAACCAACTGAGGAACAATGAGAATGTAGAATGGAGAGAGGAGAAGTAGGCATGAATTGTGTTGTTGACAGAGGGAATCTAGGAATAAAAATAAATGAATAAATTGCTCCCATACCGGAGAGCAAGTCAAACAGACTATGGCTTTGCAAAGGCTGGTGAAGCTGTGAGACACATATTTGCAGATGTAATTATACTAGGGTAAATAGACCTGACGCTAAGAGGGATCCACAGACTGCACACAGGCATACTATCCGATGAGCCTAGAACAACCAACTTACAGTGATCAACTACAAAACAGCCTTATTGAAACCATCAACAAAAGTTCAAAAAGAGTGACACAGCATAAAAATGCTGACCAACTGCTTGCTCCTAGTGCTGAGGGCAAAAAAAGCATCTAATGACGTACTTAGCTTTTCTACGAGTGGTCTGAGGCAGGCATTAGATTACGAGCTCCTACGAATGTTGAAACAATGAACTTAGCCTTAAGATGCTTTTGGTAAACCGGGCCTGGTTTGACAAAGTCATCCTGTGGCCCTCTTCTAAACAGAGGGAAAAGTAGCCAACTGTACTACAAACTCTGGCTGCTAACAGGCTATCCCTCCTCCTTGGTAAACAAGCAATTGTAATCCCCTCCACTAGCCCTATGAAATCACACCAAGTCTGGCATGGTTCTGTGTTCTAGTATTTTTCCAATTACTGTGCCAAATATACAACGAGCCAAAGTGGGCACAACCACCTCTGAAATCTTCAGCGGTTGCACCTGAGGGAGAGAGTCGAGCTCAGCACAAGGGAGCATCTGGAATAGGTCAGAGGGAGAACAGTGTTTTTTTAGTGTGAGGACAAGGAACAAGTCAAACCTAAAATATTACAGATTCCAAGCAGTGGCTGACTGAACCCTTGGTTGACTCAGCGAAAAGTAGACAGAGTTCCACAGGAGGTGAGACAAATCAAGACTGCAGAGTAATCATCTGCTGCCTACCTACCACACACAAATTACACTGCCCTCCACGCAAACAAAATCTCTCTTCTGCAACACAGTTATGCAGCAGTATACCACCCTGAATCCCATTGCTGGCTTGCCTTTGAAGCTACGCCTGGTCAGTCCTTGGATGGGAGATCAGATGCAGCTGAAAGTGGTGTTGGAAGGCCTTTAGGGAGCACTCTTCCTTCTGATCAAAGGAGATCCCAATGCCCCAGGGTAGTGACAGGGACACTGCCCCACGTAGGGTGTCGTCTTTCGGATGGGACGTTAAACGGGTTTCCGGACTTCCTGTGGTCACTAAAGATCCCATGACACTTATAGGAAAAGTAGGGGTGTGTTAACCCAGGTGTCCTGGCTGAATTCGCAATCTGGCCCTCATACCATCATGGCCACCATCCCAGCTTCCAATTGGCTCATTCATCCCCTCTTCCCCCCTGTAACTCTACCCCAGGTCATGGCTGTAAAAGAGAATATGTTCCTAGTCAATTTACCAGGTAAAATAAAGATTAATTAAAGAAATATGCCCTCTAAGGAAATGTTCTTCATAAAACCGTCTGGGGAAACCTCTGTTGGGACCCGAATCCACAGTGAAGGGACATATGGAAGTTCTGTAGTGAATCAGTAAGTTTTCCCCAACTGTTTGTTTTGGACTTTTGACGATGGTTGGCTGCCTGTTATTCTGCCGCGCAACAATAACAGTGGCTCATATTGATCGTTTACCAGTCTCTCCTCAATGCTGCTGGGACATAGACAGGTGGACCAAACAAACAAATACACAAACAGGCGCTCCTGTGCTGTCCGTTCCATAAGTTCAACGTCGCCTTTACTGTGCATATATTTGCTCAAATTATGTTTAAAGGGCGGCTGAACTCACAGAATTTGCCTGGGCTTTCTGCTGCTCATTAAGAAAAACGTCAACAGTGAAGTCACCGTCAACAGTGAAGAGGTGACTCCGGGATGCTGGCCTTCTAGGCAGAGTTAAAGAAAAAGGCATATCTCAGACTGGCCAATAAAAGAAAAGATTAAGATGGGCAAAAGAACACAGACACTTGACAGAGGAACTCTGTCTAGAAGGCCAGCATCTCATAGTTGCCTCTTCACTGTTGAGACTGGTATTTTGCTGGTTTGCTGTATAACCACCAAAAAAAACAAGTGTTAAACAAATCTAAATATATTTCAGATTCTTCAAAGTAGCCACCCTTTGCCTTGATGACAGCTTTGCACATTCTCGGCATTCTCTCAAATAGCTTAATGAAGTAGTCACTTCGAATGCATTTCAATTAACAGGTGCGCCTTGTTAAAAGTTCATTTGTGGAATTTCTTTCCTTCTTAATGCATTTGAGCCAATCAGTTGCGTTGTGACAAGGTAGGTGTGGTATACAGAAGACAGCCTATTTTGGTAAAAGACCAAGTCCATATTATGGCAAGAACCTCTCAAACAAGCAAAGACAAATGACAGTCCATCGTTATGTTAAGACGAGGTCAGTCAATACGGAAAATGTCAGTGCAGTCGCAAAAAACATCAAGCACTATGATGAAACTTGCTCTCATGAGGACCGCCATCGGAAAGGAAGACCCAGAGTTACCTCTGCTGCAGAGAATAAGTTGGTTAGAGTTACCAGCCTCAGATTGGAGCCCAAATAAATGCTTTACAGTGTTCAAGTAACAGACACATCTCAACATCAACTGTTCAGAGGAGACTGTGTGAAATCAGGCATTCATGGTTGGATTGCTGCAAGAAACCACTACTAAAGGACACCAATAAGAAGAAGAGACTTGCTTGGGCCAAGAAACACAAGTATGGACATTAGACCGGTGAAAATCTGTCCTTTGGTCTGATGAGTCCAAATGTGAGATTTTTGGTTCTAACCGCTGTGTCTTTGTGAGACGCATAGTTGAATGGATGATCTCCGCATGTGTGTTTCCCACAGTGAAGCATGGAGGAGGTGGTGTGATGGTGCTTTGCTGGTGACACCGTCAGTGATTTATTTAGAATTCAAGGCACACTTAACCAGCATGGCTACCACAGCACTCTGCAGTTATACACCATCCCATCTGGTTTGTGCTTAGTGGGACTATCATTTGTTTTTCAAAAGGACAATGATCCAACAGACCTCCAGGCTGTGTATTTGACCAAGAAGGAGCGTGATGAGTGCTGCATTAGATTACCTGGCCTCCACAATCACTCGACCTCAACCCAATTGAGATGGTTTGGGATGAGTTGGAGCGCAGACTGAAGGAAAAGCAGCTAACAAGTGTGCAGCATATGTGGAAACTCTTTCAAGACTGTTGGAAACGCATTCCAGGTGAAGCTGGTTGAGACAATGCCAAGTGTGCAAAGCTGTCATCAAGGCAAAGGGTGGCTACTTTAAAAAATCTAAAATATATTTTGATTTGTTTAACACTTTTTTTGGTTACTACATGATTCCATATGTGTTATTTCATAGTTTTGATGTCTTCACTATTATTTTACAATGTAGAAAATAGTCAAATAAAGAAAAACCCTTGAATAAGTAGATGTGCAAACTTTTGACTGGTACTGTAAATAAATCAGAGGCGCTGCGTAATGGGCAGGTTTGTCTCAGGTCCTGCTGCTATGAGTGGATAGAGTGTAATCAGCCATCAATCATGACAATTCGCCCTTGTAAATCATAGTCCACAGATGCTAGGACGCCATAGTCCGGCATCCCTGTGACACTAGCTACACTGCCCAACCAACATGTCTCCAGTACATGTACTCTCTTAATTTGATTATGTTGACAGTTTGAGAAATTGCCTGAGCTGTGCTGAGAATTTTAAAAGATTGAATGCCAATGGTCCAATATTCTTGAACATTGCATACGTGTACATGTTTGGTCTGAGTCCGCAGATAGAGACGCTAGCTATAGTCTGGCATCCCATTGTGACATAGCTTCGTAGCGCTCTGAGACCACCATCCACGGGACTAACAGCCCTAATGCGCACCTAGCCAGAATTCCCAACCACTGCACTGCGTCCATTTGAACGTGTTGACAGTTTTGATTGAGCCACGCAGATAATTCGAAAATCGAGAAGTATGAAAGCCAATGGTCCAATATTGTAGAACACGCGTTTTGGACATTTGTGGCACTTTAATGGGCAAGTGCATGATTGTAATCCAAACCAACCCTCATGTAAATTGTGACAACCTCAGTTACACACATCTCACAAAACTCGGAATAGACTGACTATGACCAAATGTATCCTACTTACACGATTTAGTCAATTTTGCAATTGGAATACGTGTTTGACTAATACCGATGCCACATATGCAATTTCCACTAGATATGTTGGTTTTAGCATTCAGTTTCCATTTAAACATGTTTAGTTAAACAATAAAATAACCTTGTTTTACTCTACATCGGCATGGTTGGGTTGATCGGTTGTGCGATCACGGGCCAACCGGCGCGTTGTCATGTGCGTGTCATCTGCCTGGTCTAATTCAATTCTGAGCGCTTCCATACCCTTTCGGTATCATAGGCCATTTCTCTAGCAATTCATATAGTCATAGCCTATGCGTAATTGCAATATTGGCATGAATAAACATTTTGAAATGGAAATAGTGGATTCAATATTTGGCTAGTCCCTTGAAGAAAATCCTGACCTTGTCATGCTGCGCAACGCCACTGTGTAGAACACCTGGGTATCTCGAACTTCGATGAAGTACAACATATCTACATTTGTTTAAAATATAAAGTATTTGGCCAAATCGAGCATACCCTTCCGCTGCGCCCATGTGCTGTTGGCACAAGCCGGTGTTTCTCCAAGGCAACTTACCCCTTCTTTGTAAAATGTGTACAAAGAGCCCGTTTTTCCATGGCATCCATATTTTCTTCAGCGGGTTCTGAGTAAGCTCACGGGGTGATGTTGCCATTATATGGTATTCGTTGGAAGTCATCCCGACAGAAGCGATATTCTACTTAATGACAGCTAGTTTGAGCAACAGAGCTGCGAGGGAATGATATCATATTGGCTGAGGAACATAAAACGTATATCATTACCGTAATGTCACTACGCTGAGCGCATTAAATGGTGTAGGCTACTTTTATTATCATTCAATAAAGTTGAGCAAAACGTTGTAATTTAGGCTATTTTCTGTTTATTTACGTTTCTATGAAGATGACCTACCATTAACTCAGAGCATCTGTGTGTGTGTGAGGTCTGACTTTATTGTATGGGGCTTACTTGAAAAGGGATGCCAGTGTCAATGACTTCCCTGTTTTAGTCTACAGGCCTAGGCTTAAATGCAACATTAACATAATAACATGCCATGTTATATAGGAATACTATTAATGCTCCAAATACTGTCAGAGTTAGGAGAAAATATACATAGCCCGTTTGATTTTAAAATGCTTCAAAATGCATTGTTCACGTTTTAACAATATGGCTACTGCATGCTACAATTTAACAACCCAACTGTGCTTGTACCGTAATATCATAGAACAGTGCCCCAAAAAGAGGGGCGCACTAAACTAAAGTAGGGGAGGGATAAGAAACGGGTCTTCCGCTGTTCGCATGCAACGCACATGGACAGAGAATGTTGATGTGAATTTAACCAATCACAGGTGAAAAGAGGAAATGCATCATCCAATGGTAAGGCCGACACATTGGTCAGGAGGGCGTGTTCACGGCATGGGATCTAACGATAAACAACACAACACATCATGCTAATTCATGGCATATGTTCACGTTAGTTAACAGCAGTCGGTCAGCTACCTGGCCAAACGGGGTGATAAGCGGTAGTGTAAAGTACTACTTAAATATTTTTTTCAGGTATCTGTACTTTACTGTTTATATTTTTGACAACCTTTAATTTGATTTAGGAATGTAGTGAAGTAAAAGTACGTGCTTTTTACTCCTTACATTTTCCCTGACACCTAAAAGTACTTGTTACATTTTAAATGCTTAGCTGGACAGAAAAATTGTTAAATTCTTGCACTTATCAAGAGGACATGCCTGCTCATCTCTACTGCCTCTGATCTGGCAGACTCACCAAAGACAAATGCTTGTTTGTAAATGAGGTGTGAGTGTGCCCCTGGCTAGCTGTAACAATAGTGCCATCTGGTTTGTTTAATATAAGGAATTTGATGATGATTTTTACTTTTGATACTTAAGTATATTTTAGCAATTCAATTTGCTTTTGATACATAAAAGTACATGTAAAACTCCAGAGTGGCGCAGGGGTCTAAGGCACTGCATCTCAGTGCTAGAGGCATCACTACAGACAATGGTTCGATTCCAGGCTGTATCACAACCGGCTGTGATTGGGAGTCCCATAGGGCGGTGCACAACTGGCTCAGCGTCGTCCGGTTTAGGGTTTGGCCGGGGTAGCCGTCATTGTAAATAAGAATTTGTTATTAACTGACTTGTCTGGTTAAATAGAACCCAAATACTTTTACTCAAGTAGTATTTTACTGGGTGACTTTCACTCGAGTCATTTTTGTTATGAAGGTATATTTACTTTTACTCAACAATTGGGTACTTTTTCCACCACTGGTGATACGTTTCCCTACACAGAAAGTGTCATTGAAACAGAGTTGATTAAAAGTTCATTAAAATATGTGTATTATGCCACTAACAGTCGGTATGTGCTTTGAACTGTAGCAATAGGATAAACACAGCTTCTAACCAGTGTGTTGTTTTATTGTGCCTGTATCGTAATATAATAGAACAGTGCGCCCTCAACAGTGTATCTGACAGCACATTATGCTAAAAAGAGGGGCGCACTCGGCGAAATGAAGGGGAAAGGTTAAGATAACGCGCTAGTTTGAGAAAAATACGTCTTCCGCTGTTCACATGCAACGTACATGGACAGTGAATGTTCATGTGTATTTAACCAATCACGGGTGAAAACGGAAAATGCATCGTCCAATGATAGGGCTGACACATTGGTCAGGAGGGCGTGTTCACTGCATGGGGATCTGAAGATAAACGCAGTGGTCAAAGAGTGGGAGGTGTACAATTCATTCATGTTCAGCAATTCGAACAAACTGTTCAGAACAAACTCCCTTCCTCTGCATCAAAATAACCTGGATGAAAATAATCCAACATACCACACACAGTACATAACTGTATTTTGCAACAACACATCATACAGATTCATAGCATAGATTCACAGGTTAGTTACAGCAGTCGGACAGCTTTATCCACTGTCTTCCTGGACAAACTGGTTGATTATGAGTTTCCCTAATCAGAAATTGTCATTGAATCAGAATCGATTAAAAGTTAATTAAAACACGTTTATTATGCCACTAATAGTCGGTCTGTGTTTTTAATTGTAGCAATAAGATAAACAGCTTTTAACCAATGTGTTGTTTTATTGGCCGAGCTGACAAAGTTCTACTAATGGACAGAATATTGAATCATGTTGCAATATTGTAGCTACAGTTTTCCCAAATTGCCAGTACTCACTTTCAGAGTAGAGGGATCATAGCGCCCCCTTGTGGCATTTCCTAGCGGAAAACTGTGGACTTTCTAAAAACACTGGGAGGGGCTGTGTACCCACTCAATCCCCCCATTGACACCAAGTAACATAGTAATGGAGATAATACAATCATATCTATCTACATATACACACACACACTACCGGTCAAACGTTTTAGAACACCTACTCATTCAAGGGTTTTTATATGTTTACTATTATCTACATTGTAGAATAATAGTGAAGACATCAAAACTATGAAATAACACATATGGAATCATGTAGTAACCAAGAAAGGTTAAACAAATCAAAATATATTTTATATTTAGCCACCCTTTTCCTTGATGACAGCTTTGCACACTTGTCATTCCTTCAACCAGCTTCATGAGGTTGTCACCTGGAATGCATAACAGGTGTGCCTTCTTAAAACTAAATTTGTGGAATGTATTTCCTTCTTAATGTGTTTGCGTCAGTTGTGTTGTGACAAGAACAGCTCAAATAAGCAAAGAGAAACTACAGCCCATCATTACTCTAAGAAATTAAGGTAAATCAATATGGAACATTTCAAGAACTTTGAAAGTTTCTTATGTGCAGTCTCAAAAACCATCAAGCGCTATGATGAAACTGGCTCTCATGAGGACCGCCACAGGAATGGAAGACCCAGAGTTACCAGCCTCAGATAAATGCTTCACAGAGTTCAAGTAACAGACACATCTCAACATCAACTGTTCAGACTGTGTAATAAGGCCTTCATGGTCGAATTGCTGCAAAGAAACCACTACTAAAAGGACATCAATAATAAGAAGACACTTGCTTTGGCCAAGAAACACGAGCAATGGACATTAGACCGGTGGAAATTTGTCCTTTGGTCTGATGAGTCCAACTTTGAGATTTTTGGTTCCAACTGCCATGTCTTTGTGAGACGCGGTGTGAGTGAACGGATGATCGCCGCATATATATATTTCACACCGTAAAGCATGGAGGAGGAGGTGTTATGGTGTGGGGGGCGGCTTTGCTGGTGACAGTCTGATCTATTTAGAAATCAAGGCACACTTAACCAACATGGCTACCACAGCATTCTGCAGCGATACACCATCCCATCTGGTTTGGGCTTAGTGGGACTATCATTTGTTTTTCAACAGGTCAATGACCCAACACACCTCCAGGCTGTGTAAGGGCTATTTTACCAAGACGGAGAGTGATGGAGTTCTGCATCAAATGACCTGGCCTTCACAATCCCCCAACCTCAACCAAATTGAGATGGTTTGGGATAAGTCGGACCGTAGAGTTAAGGAAAAGCAGCCAGCTAGTACTCAGCATATATGTGGGAACTCCTTCAAGACTGTTGGAAAAGCATTCCAGGTGCAGCTGGTTGTGAGAATGCCAAGAGTGTGCAAAGCTGTCATCGAGGCAAATGGTGGCTAAAATATATTTTGTTTAACCCTTTGATTACTACATGATTCCATATGTGTTATTTCATAGTTTTGATGTCTTCACTATTATTCTACAATGTAAAAATAGTAAAAATAAAGAAAAACCCTTACAGCCATATTCTAAAATTTATGAACGTTTTTTCCCTTCAAATCAACACACAATACTCCATAATGACAAAGCAAAACAGGTTTTTAGAAATGAATATAACCCCTCCCCTCTGGAAATATCACACTTACATAAGTATTCATACCCTTTACTAAGTACTTTGTTGAAGCACCTTTGGCAGCAATTACAGCCACGAGTCTTCTTGGGTATGATGCTACCAGCTTGACACACCTGAATTTGGGGAGTTTCTCCCATTCTTCTCTGTAGATCATCTCAAGCTCAGTCAGGTTGGATGGGGAGCATCGCTGCACAGCTATTTTCAGTCTCTCCAGAGATGTTCGGTGTGGTTGAAGTCCGGGCTCTGGCTGGGCCACTCAAGGACTTGTCCTGAAGTCACCCCTGCGTTGTCTTGTGTGCTTGGGGTTTGCTTAGGGTCATTGTCCTGTTGGAAGGTGAACCTTCGCCCCTGTCTGAGGCCCTTAGCGCTCTGGAGCAGATTTTCATCAAGGATCTCTGTACTCCATTTATCTTTCCCTCAATCCTGACTAGTCTCCTAGTCCCTGCCAGTGAAAAACATCCCCACAGCATGATGCTGCCACCACGCTGCCAGGTTTCCTCCAGACGTGATGCTTGGCATTTAAGCCAAAGAGTTCAATCTTGGTTTCATCAGACCAGAGAATCTTGTTTCTCATGGTCGGAGAATCCTTTAAGTGCATTTTGACAAACTCTAAGCAGGATGTCATGTGCCTTTTACTGAGGAGTGGCTTCCATCTGGCCACTCTACCATAAAGGCCTGATTGGTTGAGTGCTGCAGAGATGGTTATCCTTCTGGAAGGTTCTCCCATCTCCACAGAGGAACTCTGGAGGAACTCTGAATTTACCACAGGTGGACTCCAATCAAGTTGTAGAAACATCTCAAGGGTGATCAATGGAAACAGAATGCACCTGAGCTCATTTTAGAGTCTCACAGCAAAGGCTCTGAATACTCACATAAATAAGTTTTATTTTTTATAAATTAGCAAACATTTCCAAAAACCTGTTTTTGCTTTGTCATTATGGGGTAATGTGTGTAGATTGCTGATCATTTTTATTTATTTAATCAATTTTAGAATAAGAGAAGGGGTCTGAATACTTTCCAAATGCACTGTACTCTAATAGACCACTAATAGGACCTGCAGTAATATGCTGCATCCAATGTCATTCAGAATAGGGATAGAACAACAGAGGCTCTTCATATTACTTTAACAAGTCCTAGGCACCTGGTTTTATAATCTAATGTGTGTTGAAGAACGATAGTTTTTAAAACATTTTATTTTAACCTTTATTTAACTAGGCAAGTCGGTTAAGAACAAATTCTCATTTTCAATGACGGCCTAGGAACAGTGGGTTAACTGCCTTGTTCAGAGGCAGAATGTCAGATTTTTACCTTGTCAGCTCGGGGATTCGATCTAGCAACCTTTTGGTTACCAGCCTCCCCAGTTACAGGAGTTGTAACTCCAGTTCTATGGGTGGAGCAGAGCCCCCGCTGCCTAGGCAGCAAATAGCATGAGAGAAAATTATGCACACACCTGCAGCCAATAGGAGTACAGGTGTCCCTATATAAGGGGACGCTTCCCCTCAATCAGCCTTCCAAAAAATTAACTTCAGCGAGACTGGGGGTCGGCAGGGCCTTAAGTCCTATGGGGCTCCGCTCCACTCATAGAACTGGAGTTACAACTCCGGTAACTATCGTTCTATATTGTGGAGCTCCGTCCCATAGGGGAGCTCTGCTCCTAGTGGTTTATGTCGGAGCGAAACGGTCCAAAATGTACTCCCTGCCGAGCCTAACACTTCCCACTTAAAGAAAGGTTGGGCCCAACAATGGCTGCAACAGTAACACACTGTGAAAACAGACTGCGTCATAATGTACTGGGTCCTCAGTCTAATCCACCCTACGCAGTCTAAAAGGCATAGCCAATGACTAGTGCGCAGACAAACAGAATATGAGTCATACTAATCTGTACCACCAGATAGATGAGCTCAAAACTGTCAATACTAAAGATTGGTCTAATAGTACTGTAACACCAGTTACAGAAACTATTTCCCCTAATCCTTCCGCCCAAACACAGTCATAGACCTGTGAGCAGGATACAACACATGACTCTACTGTGCCACACCCCCAGCCAAGAGTCATGTCATGTAGTCATTCTAATAGGAAAAAGCAGACCTGATGGAAACCCTGTCCATTTGTTCTGCTTTTCCCACCTTAATTCTAGCCTTCACCTCAGCAAAGCTGAGTAGAGGCTGAACCAACTTAGAAGACATACTCACTGATTTCTCAGTGTAACCCACCACACTCAATCCATAGGCAAAGCCAATGATTCATGGGGCTGATAATAGAATATGGACTAGACATTCCCTACTGTACTGACAAAGTCAAACAGAGGTCATGTCGCACATGTCTCTCTTTGCCAAAAAGAACGGACCTAATGGGAACCCAGCCTAATAGTCCCGCATCTTTTCGGCCACGCTGAGTACAGAACGAGCTAAAGAGTTAGTCGACATGTCCAACAGGTAGAATCAGATAAAAGGAGTTAGTGACGACCACGACACCGCTGCACAAATATCCTCTATCCCAGTTCCTCTGAAAAGGGCCGTAGACGCCACTACTCCACGAGTGGAGTGGGCTCTTACGCCTTGAGGTATTGGTCGCCCTGCTGCCTCATAAGCCGTCTCAATGCCTTCACAAAGCCAATGACACAGTCGCTGTTTCGAAAGTGGTCTACCCAGTGTACTAGCACCGTGACACACAAACAGCTCAGGCGATGACCAACTCATCGGCGTGTTATGTGCAGCGCACAGCAAGGCGCGCACCGGGCACAAGCGTGAAGTCCACCGACCAAACTTTCCCAATTCACAGCGAACGTGTGAGATGAATTACTGTCTGTGTCGTGTGTGCCATTACCAGCTCTGTTGATGGGGCCAGAACCACTAGGTTGTCTAGGTAGGCTAATAGCCTTCTCCCTTGACGACGCAATGGTTACAATGCCTCCTCCATGCATTTGGAAAAGGTGCGAGAAGCCAGGGCGTACCCAAATGGCATACTCGTACGCCACCCCTTGAAAAGGCGAAACGCAGAAATTTCCTGTGACGCCGATGTATCGGCACATGAAAGTATGCGTCCTTAATGTCTATGCTTATAAACTCAGCAAAAAAAGAAACATCCTCTCACTGTCAACTGCGTTTATTTTCAGCAAACATAACGTGTAAATATTTGTATGAACATAACAAGATTCAACAACTGAACAAGTTCCCCAGACATGTGACTAACAGAAATGTAATAATGTGTCCCTGAACAAAGGGGGGGGGGGTCAAAAGTAACAGTCAGTATCTGGTGTGGCCACCAGCAGCATTAAGTACTGCAGTGCATCTCCTCCTCATGGACTGCACCTGTTTTGCCAGTTCTTGCTGTGAGATGTTACCCCAATCTCCACCACAGCAACCGGCAAGTTCTCAGACGTTTCTGGGGGGAATGGCCCTAGCCATCACCCTTCGATCCAACCCAACAGGTCCCAGACGTGCTCAATGGGATTGAGATTCGGGCTCTTCGCTGGCTATGAACACTGACATTCCTGTCTTGCAGAAAATCACACACAGAACGAGCAGTAAGGCTTGTGGCATTGTCATGCTGGAGTGTCATGTCAGGATGAGCCTGCAGGAGGGGTACCACATGAGGGAGGAGGATGTCTTTCCTGTAACGCACTGCATTGAAATTGCCTGCAATGACAACAAGCTCAGTCCGATCATGCTGTGACACACCGCCCCAGACCATGACGGACCCTCCACTTCCAAATCGATCCCGCACCAGAGTACAGGCCTTGGTGTAACGCTCATTCCTTCGACGATAAATGTGAATCCAACCATCAACCCTGGTGAGACAAAACCGTGACTCGTCAGTGAAGAGCACTTTTTGCCAGTCCTGTCTGGTCTAGCGACGGTGGGTTTGTGCCCATAGGCTACGTTGTTGCCGGTGATGTCTGGTGAGGACCTGTCTTACAACAGGCCTACAAGCCCTCAGTCCAGCCTCTCTCAGCCTATTGCGGACAGTCTGAGCACTGATGGAGGGATTGTGCGTTCTTGGTGTAACTCGGGCAGTTGTTGTTGCCATCCTGTACCTGTCCTGCAGGTGTGATGTTCGGATGTACCGATCCTGTGCAGGTGTTGTTACACATGGTCTGCCACTGCGAGGACAATCAGCTCACAACGTCCTTCTGTGTGTGCTCAACTACGCACTCATAGTGGGCTGTGCTACACGCAGAGTGGTGAGAGGAAGAAAGATAGAGAGAGAAGGAACTTGAGCGGTCTCAGTTTTGTTATGGAAGAGGTTCTCATGTGACAAAGTCAAATGGAACACACTCTTAATTAAACTTCTTGACGCTACCCATTCCTTAAGCGGGATAATTGTCATCAGCAACCGCTGAATAACATAGCGCCTCAGTCAAATAATATTACTAAAAATATTCATATTCATGAAATCACAAGTGCAATATTGCAAAACACAGCTTAGCTTTTTGTTAATCTACCTGTCATCTCAGATTTTGAAATTATGCTTTACAGCGAAAGCAATCCAAGCGTTTGTGTAAATTTATCGATCGCATGACAAAACATTAAGTACACTTAGCATCAGGTAGCTTGGTCACGAAAATCAGAAAAGCAATCAAATTAATCGTTTACCTTTGATTATCTTCTGTTTTCACTCACGATACTCCCATTTACACAACAAATGTTCCTTTTGTTCCATAAAGATTATTTTTACATCCAAAATACCGCCGTTTGTTTGGCGCATTATGTTCATAAATCCACAGGAAAGAGCGGTCACGACAACGCAGACAAATTCCAAATAATATCCGTAACGTCCACAGAAACATGTCAAACGTTTTTTATAATCAATGCTCAGGTTGTTTTAAAAATATATAAATCGATAATATATCACCTGCAAATGTCTTTCACAGTAGGAGAGGGAAAAACAATATCTGTCCAAATTCTGTTGCGTGAGCAAAACTCAAAACTTGACGCGATGTTATCGTTCTGGCTAATTTTTCAAAATAAAAGCCTGAAACTATGTCTGAAGACTATTCACACCTT
Source organism: Oncorhynchus clarkii lewisi (assembly GCF_045791955.1). Taxonomy (NCBI): domain Eukaryota; kingdom Metazoa; phylum Chordata; class Actinopteri; order Salmoniformes; family Salmonidae; genus Oncorhynchus; species Oncorhynchus clarkii. Next base: position 51,723,400 of record NC_092163.1, on the reverse strand, counting down.
GAGGAAGCAATAGGAAAAATAATCTGGTTGATATCCCTTTAAATGGAGCAATGGGAGGCTATGGAACATGGAGTTTTCTAAATAGAGGCCACTTCCTGGTTTGATTTTTCTCAGGGTTTCGCCTGCAATATCAGTTCTGTTATACTCACAGACAATATTTTGACCGTTTTGGAATCTTTATAGAGTTTTCTATCCTAATCTATCAATTATATGCATATTCTAGCATCTGGTCCTGAGAAATAGGCCATTTACTTTGGGAACGTTATTTTTCCAAACATAAAAATAGTGCTCCCTAGCTTCAAGAGGTTAACAAAAGGACACATTGGCTCCTCCATCCCTTTGCAGGGGTGGGGAATGAACAGTGGGCGCTGTCACAAGAAGTGCTGTGCTCTCAAAGGTCTTCTCCCCTTCGTCCCGTCATAGTCATCGTCTCTTCTGACTGCCTCTCAGCTGCCAGGGCGACGAAATTAAAACCTCTCGTTGGTTGAGCCGCTGTCTTCTCTGGTGCTGCTGGAGGGGCAGGGCCCGCTCTTGGTACACCAGGTGCAGCTGCTTGGCGGGCTCTCCGTCTGGCTGTAGACCCAGGTCTACTGGAGACGGTGGCGCGAGGGGGTGCCTTTGAAGCTGCTCTAGACCCTCCTGCAAGTGGCAGGTGTCTAGACAGCTGCTTCTTCTCCTCCTCCTCAAGCATCCAGAAATGCACCCCCGCATCTTCAACGGTGGTTCCGATGAGACCGCAGTCAGAGATGGAGGCGTTCAATAGGGCGGTTTCATTGGTCTCCTTCATAGCCGTCAAAGACAGCCAACAGTTGTGCCACGACCACCGAAGTGGCTGTGGACCTCCACGCACATACCGCCCACGCCGGTGTGAGATGGAGGATGGAGCCGGAAATCGTTGACGCTTCCTCCATCTCCTCTCTTGACAGCTCAGTCCTACCCATGGTAAGACAGAATAGAGAGGCTGCCAAGAGGGCAATATTATTAGCTGCTGCTACAGCTTGTACACTTAGAGCGAAGGACTTCTCCACCAGCTGTGCTGTGAGCCGGTCCTTGGTCGTAGGTAGTGTGGGAACCTGGGACGAGGTACGCAGCTAGTGCATCCTGAGTCTAGGGATCTCAAGGTCGTTTCCCGTCCACTCTGGTGAATGGGGTGTACGCCTTCGCCGGCGCTCTGGCCATTAAAGGCATCTCCCATGCACCCTACACATATTTAGTGATCGAGGGCATGTTCGGTGCCAAAGGCACAGCCGCCAGTCTTGATCTGGAGTAAGGGCCGCCCACCATCATATCCACTTCCGGAACGGAGGGAAGTGTAATCTCCAGACGACTCAATGTGCCTTGTGAAATCAGAGCGCAGAGAGGCCGTTGCGTAGGAGGGGGCTGATGAAAATTCAGAGCCCGTCTCTTCCTCGCACAAGGTTGTGAAATTCCCCTCGCTCTCCCAAGGGGGGTGAGGTGTTTTTATCATCGGTGGGTAGATTCAGGTTTTCAGGAGAAAAACCCAGACACTTCCCAATATCCTTGTCATCTCCAGAGGCGCCGTCGTCGTCTGACGCCTCAGAACCTGAGACTAACATAGACATGGCGTCTTGTAGAGGGGTATCCACCCTGAAAAATGCCCATCGCTGCTTCCTCTCCTTTAAGAAAGGAGGGTGCAGCTAGGGCATTCCGGAGGTTCTGTAAGGCCGCCCCTAGCGTGCTTTGAATCCAAGCACACAAAACATAAGTCGTGTGGGTCCAAAGCCGCCATAGAGGAGCAGCGACACTGAGCTCTTAAAATAGCCTTTGGCAGTGGAAAAGGCATGCTCATTTTATTTTTTATTTAATTAGGCAAGTCAGTTAAGAACAAATTCTTACTTTCAAAGGAACAGTGGGTTAACGGCCTTGTTTAGGGGCAAAATGACAGATTTTTACCTTGTCAGCTCGGGGATTCGATCTTGAAACCTTTCGGTTACAAGTCCAACACTCTAACCACTAGGCTACCTGCCGCCCCTCATGAAGGACGACATCGAGAACAGGATATCGACGGTGGGTTCGTCCTGAGATTTCTCCTCTTCTGGGCTTCTTCAGACCAGTCCTGTCGCTGAAGATGATGGGAGGCTGATTGAGGGGAAGTGTCCCCTTATATAGGGACACCTGTTCTAGTATTGGCTGCAGGTGTGTGCATAATTTTCACTCAGGCTATTCGTTGCCTAGGCAGCGGCACAAACCACTATGGGGCAGAGCTCCACGATATAGAACAGCACAGATGCAACATTTGGTAACAAGATGACATTCATATCTCCCCAAAACTCTTAAAAATCAGTACAGTACAATACTGGACTCTGCTCTAGTGAGCTTTACTGTACTCTGTACTGAACTGAACTCTGCTGTACTGTACTGTGCTGTGCTGTACTGTGCTTATAGCCGTCTATAATTGGTTCAGATTTGGTCCGGTCCAAATCTGAAACAATCATAGAAGTCTATGTTTGGACCAAATCAAGGCCAGTCTGGAACAAAAAAACGACATCTGTGGATGTTGAAATCAAGGCCAGGGCAAAAAGTAATGTAATCTCTTTCTCATCGCCTATGGATGTTTGCTTTCGGTTGGTGCTCAGTGGGTGAGGATGCTGGTTACAGTGAATGGAAAGAGAAGGGGCTCATGGGTAGTTGTCAGTTAAATTGTGAAGATGGGGAAGAGAGGGCGGGGTTGTCCAGACTGGTTTCACACTCTTTCTTTGACCACCAGATGACAGAATGAGAAAGAAAACATTATGAGTTGACCATAACAGTTTGCCAGTGGAAGGGAAAACAGTAGCAGGTGACAACTATGCCTACTATGATTTCCTATTGTAGCCAATCGCAGTCATTCTGTTAGTGATTTCTCAGTCCTTCCGTTACCGATTTGGTTATAGAATTATGGTTTTTAAATCACTTAATACATCATAATTGTTATCAGTAAAAACAAGTGATAGGTCTACATTTTCTTGTTACTTCTGTGAACTTTCATTATCACCCCTCCTCATGAGGGAGAGATATTAGAAAATATCTTAAAAGATGTGGGTTTTTGGTAACAAAATGACAAGGCACTAGGCAATATTTCTTAAACTTACAAAACAAATCAAATTTATAGAAGGCAAATCCTTTCCGCTAAACTACATTTAAATATTAGTAGTTGGCAGGAGTCTATTTCAATATTATTGTGTTTATGTATTTCTAATACATTGGTAAGACAAGACAATTGAATACATATCTAGATAAAAATGGGCTCCGATCCAAAAACTATATTTTAGTTTGAAACGATTCGGTTTGATTAGAGGAACGAATCGGTGTGATTTCGTTAGATGCGATATACATTTGTGATACTGACATTTGTTGCATAAAACACATTAATTTTCCATTCTAAATTAAAATCTGCTGCCAATGGAGCTCAGCCTCTCTGAGCTGGATTTGTCAGAGCTGACTTCTTTCTGTGTGTGCATGTCAATGATGTATATGTCTATTAGTCCATGAGCAAGTTTTCATCCAATATGTTGCGAATACAATATTGTAAATGATGAAAGTATTGTTGGTAAGATAGGAATGTTATTTTAGGTGTCATGAGAACTTCTAATCATATCCTTTGCACATTAAGTAGCCACGCCCGAGTGAGGTCAGAGAGCTTGTCAGCATGACGGAACGCCCCTTTTGACCAGGAGTGCATAAAGGCTTGGAAGAGGAATCAACCTTTAGACCAGGAAACGTGAGGCGAGAACTACATGTTTTAAATCTAAATGTTTTAAAAACAAGTGTATCTTCTTGAGATCACTCAAGCCTGTCATTGCAATAGAATTCTCCAATGCGCTCTGCCTAAAAGAAAATCACAGACTGACTATTGCATAGTTATATTTGTTATGGATTGCATTGATTCAAACAATTCTCACAGTAGAAGAAACCATTGATAGTGTAAATTAATGGGTCAAACTTGAGTAAAATTGATTGAAGTTCAATCTCGTGCATCTGCGCAGGCTGGTATTTCTTCTACACGGCAGTCCTGGACGAGCTGTGCACCCGCTCAACTTAGAGGGAACATTGGGTATGACGCTAAATTACTTGTTTATTGTTCTAATTATGTTGGTAACCAGTAAATAATAGCGATAAGGCACCTCAGGGGTTTGGGGTATATGGCCAATATAGCACAGCTAAGGGCTGTATCCAGGCACTCCATATTGGCAATATACCACAACCCCCTCGGGCCATTTTGCTTAAATATAACCATTATCTAGTTCTACAGGGCTTAGACAGCTGCCTTCATGGCTTAAATTCCTCAGTATAATTTATCTTGTTCTACAGTATACAGAGCTGTCCAATGTGGTGTTTTGGCCCAATGCTTTCCAATGAATGAGTCCAGTGGTCATGTGATGTCTGCAATAGACCACCATGCTGTATGGGAGGAGTGGTTTGTTTGCCACCTAACTCCGGTATCTACACAGTCTTGTGCCATTGACCTTTTTCTTTATATATCCGTTGTTTTTTTTTTTTAAAGGTCCAATGCAGCTGTTTTTATCTCAATATCAAATAATATCAATATCAAATAATTTCTTTGTAACAATTAAAAATGGCCAAAATGGGCCTCCTGGGTGGCGCAGTAAGGCACTGCATCGCAATGCTAGCTGTGCCACCAGAGATTTTGGGTTCGAGCCCAGGCTCTGCCACAGCCGGCCGCGACTGGGAGGTCCATGTGGAGACGCACAATTGGCCCAGCGTCGTCCGGGAGGGTTTGGCCGGCAGGGATATCCTTGTCTCATCGCGCACTAGCAACTCCTGTGGCGGTCCGGGCGCAGTGCACGCTGACCAGGTCGCCAGGGGTACGGTGTTTCCTCCGACACATTGGTGCGGCTGGCTTCCAGGTTGGATGTGCGTTGTGTCAAGAAGCAGTGCGGCTTGGTTGGGTTGTGTTTCGGAGGACACATGGCTCTTGACCTTCGCCTCTCCCGAGTCCCTACGGGAGTTGCAGCGATGAGACAAGACTGTAACCCATTTGACACCACGAAATTAGGGAGAAAAAAAAATATTTAAAAAATGGCCAAAATGAAACAAATAAAAATAGCTTCTTAGCCAAGAGCAGTTTCTCAAGCAAGAAATTAGCTAGGCTCCCGAGTGGCGCAGCGGTCTAAGGCACTGGAGGCATCACTACAGACCTGAGTTCGAATCCGGGCTGTGACCAGGAAACCCATGATGCGGCGCACAATTGGCCCAGCGTCGTCCGCGTTAGGGCAGAGTTTCGCCTCTCCAGAGTCCGTAGGGGAGTTGCAGCGATGGGACAAGACTAACTACCAATTGGATATCATGAAATTGGGGAGATAAAAGGGTAAAAGTACATCAACAAACATAATTTAGCTAGGACTGTCTGGGAGTGGGGAGAGGAAAACTGAAAATGAGCTGTTATTGGCAAAGAGGTTTAGAACTCTTTCTTATTGGTCTTTTAACTAATTTACCGCATGGAGATGTCACCATGTAAGGCCAAAACTCCCACCCACCAAAACAGGCTGAAATTTCAGCCAGTCTTTTCAAACAGCTCTTACACCAAAAGGACATTATCACCATTTTAACAATTTAACAGCATTATTCCAACCTCATAGTGTGGAAATATATATAAACACAGGAAAATCACATTTTTGACTGCACTGGACCTTAAAAAGAGATTTAAAATGTTTTAAAAGTACCTATTCAATGTTTGGAACCACAACCATCGTGTTGTTGAAATGTGTATGCTAAAAGTGGCTTATCAGTTTCAGAACCATAACCACAGGAAGAGGGCCACAGAACGTTGGAGCCCTATGGGGCCGTTTATGGGAATTGTCTTTCTGGGCTGGACATCAGTTAAACTGCAATACCAAAGCTGTCCTCTGGGTACAGTCAAAAGTGTGCTACTACCAGAGTTGCCAAACCAGACAGATCAAAAGGTAATTTGGAAATAATCACATACCAGGCCTAATGTAGGAGAGAAACAGTCACATGCAGGAACCAGGACGCGATTATCTAATTTTAGCAACAAAGTAAAAAAATAATCTGTGATGATCAAGGGAACTCTGTATTTATCATGCACAGTGGCCTGCATCAACACAGACAGCAATGGAAAGTTACTGGCTACAGTTCAAGCTTTTAGAAATGATCCAGCCACCCCACAGACAGAACAGACACCGCCTTTAAAGCCCTTCCTGGTCCTTGTGAAATATCCGTGACTTATTACTCTGTTACAACAACCACCACCCACCTCATCAACTCTCCTCCAGCTACAATGGGATCAGGGGATGGGCTGACAGTGCAACGACAATTTATAGCGGGAGATACTAGCATAAATCAGGCTTCAATTCATTGCAATGGTTGGTTCTACGCTCCACTTTGACACAGCTCTGCAGTAGGATCAGGAGTTTTTCCTGGGCCCTAACAATAAAACGCAGCTCTGCTTTGCGAGCCTTAACACAAACCAAAACACACACATATACAAACAATGGCATCAGCCTCTCTCTGACCTAACTAATATTGTTTCATGCTGGTGCACACCCTGTAATCAGTTAAATCAACGGAGCAGTCCAAAGAATTACTTCATGGTCCGTCTATCATTCGACTAGTATCAACGATAGGCCTATTTCATTTTCTATTCCATCAATGACAAAGGCTTATAGCATAATATGTTGCGTTTGTAATAAAAACACATTCAATGCAAGCCCCCTCTGGCATTTGTCCTATGTTTATATTGTAGTGTAGGCTATGGCTTTTAGGAAGCCAAGACATTCTCATCTGGATGGACCTACAGACAAACATGGATTCATGAACATGAGCATGCACACAGGCAACATAGGAGAGAGTGGAGTAAGTTGAGACACACCTTGTTTCTAGGAAACAATACACAAAATGAATCATGTGAGCAAATATTTAGGAAGATAATCATTTCATGGAGTCTTTGAAGGAATAAACCACATGGAAAAAGTGGTAAGCAAGTTAAGTCCAGCTAACTGATTTTTACAAAATCAAATTCAGTTTGTGTTATAGGTTTTATGATGTCTGTATCTAAACCAAAGTAGATTGTTTTACACATCAGTTGGGGTGTTTATAAGCTACAATATGAGGTCCTAAACCTAGCATGAAAGTACACCCTTGTAGCTCTGTGGGACAATATTATAGTTTTATTTATAGTCAAAATGTTTGCCTTGGGGTAAATTGAGCCAATGGCCACCATACCCCATACAAATTATGTTAACATTTTGTCCGTTTCATGCATAATATGCATAGTATTTTTGGCAATACGTCATGAATATGAACTCAAGATAGTGCAGCCAAGAAAGTGAGCAAAAGTCCATTTGAGCAGCAGCAAGGGATGACAAAAATAGACTGAATGACACTGAAGAGGTACATTGACAAAAAATAAAATGAACATGTATCTGTGCGAAAGAGAGGCTATGAGAGAGTAGCAGAGGAACATGAGGTCTTATCTGATGACCGAGTCTGAGCTTGCTAAACATCAAGAATCTCGTGGACCAGTTTTATGGGTTTAGTAGCCTCAAATGCAAAGAACTTGCCTACGAATTGACACATCGAAACAACATCACTGTCCCAGACAACTGGTCAAGAAATGGAAGGGTAAGTTATTGTGATAACTCTGCATTTAGATATATTCAGACTGATACAGTGGATGTGCAATTTTACAGTATATCAACTGTAAACTCACTGTATATTTGTATATCCACTGCTCATCCTCTTACAACTAGGTAGAGTTGTATGTATGTATGTAAGCAAACTTTGCTTACTTTAGCTGTCAGTCTCTAAATGTTGTTTGTTACTAGCAGCACCATATTGCCAGGTAAAGTTCTAGTATGTGCAAATGATCTTGGCAAAAGGTGATTTTGATATTTAACAGAGAGATCTACAGTAACAGTCAAAAGTTTGGACACCTACTTATTTAAGGGTTTTTCTTTATTTTTACTATTTTCTACATTGTAGAATAACAGTGAAGACATCAAAACTATTAAATAACATGTATGGAATCATGTAGTAACCAAAAGGTGTTCAATCAAAATATATTTTATATTTGAGATTATTCAAAGTAGCCACCATTTGCCTTAATGATAGCTTTGCACACATCTGGCGCACTCAACCAGCTTCACCTGGAATGGTTTTACAAAACTGTCGTTTACATCAATTCTGATTATTTCCAGGGATACACAACATCCTAAAATATATTTAGAGATCTTTCCCTTGACATAGTGATGCTGAATGTAAAAAAAATGTCTCAACTTATCCCACTCTTCCCTAGACGGATGAACATGCACACAGACACACAGTAGCACACACAGATAAATCTCTCCCTGGAGCCTTTAATGGGATTGAGAGCGTGGGGTTGAACTTTCACACAGATAGAGGCAGAGGAGAGATATAGGCAGCATAGAGGGAGGCAGATGGAGAGGCAGCATAGATAGAGTGAGGGAGAGAGAGAGAGGCAGAGAGAGCAGAAGGTGTGAGGAAAAAAAAGGTACTTTTGAGGATTTATTAGGCAGAGAATGAAGATAAGGGTGGAAGTAGAAGGGGGTTGTTGGCGTAGAGGTTTGATTTCATTTATATCATTCATGCTTGCAGACTGAATATGCAGAATGCACAGTCACATTTAGACAATACTTAAATATACTACATTCAATTAAAATAGGTCCTAGCTTAGAAGAACAGTTTACAAAGTGACATTTTGTTATTAAAAAGTCTGATGGCATTGGCTATGGTAGAATTTGTCAGCGTATTTGTCCTTGCGTCGACACTGGACAGTTGTTCCTGGTTTCGCAGGACTCCCTTCTCTGTGTAGAATACCTTGTAGAGAGGGTGGTCAGGCTGGTGCATTTCAGTGACCAATCTTATTGCTGCTTGCTCTAGATAAAAACCCTGTGGCATACTGTCACAGTGGAACACACACTGGCCTGATCCTACCAGTCCTGTCCTGTCCCTATGACAGTTCTGGGCACAGCACAGATCTCCAAAACACCCCCCTCTGTCTATACCTGACATAAATGATTAGGGGTCCACCTGTTTCTAACACACACTGACATAACCTAAAAAACAATGGGATGAGGGGGTAAATAGCCTCTCTTTCACTCTGACCTCAGTAGCTAGGCTATTTAGTGTCTGAGACATTCAGATGGTTCTTTGGCTCTACATCTGAGACGGTGAGAACAATGTGAGAGTAAAATACTCCCTTCAAAACCACACCCATCATTATCATATTTCCCAGCATGCTCTACTGAAGTTTTTAATATCTGTGTATTCGCATGTACATTGATTGATTGATTAATCTCATGCTACACAAGCATAAATAACAGAATGATATATTTACATGATATATTTACACAAATACATTTATTGCACCTGTTACTGAAATGTGTGATCCAGTTTAAATGGTTTAGGTAGTCTCCTTTATCAATGTCAGTCATTCTGAATGTAGGTTGCTGATGAAAAGTTCCAACAGTTGGATGTCCTAACTCTGGATGGATTCCAATTGGAATTACACATCGCTTGGCAAACCAGCCGAATGTGCCCTGCAGGCCTGATGTGGCCTGTAAACCATGATGTTCCTAGCACCACTGTGTCAAGGTAAAACTCATCCATCAAAGTAAGTGATAACATGTATTGGTCAACAGTTTTATTTTAATGATAACATTTGTTTACAGTAGGAACTCACTTGGTGAATTGCACAGGACTGAAACAGAACAAATTTAACAATCAAGTCACTGTCACTAACACATACAGTCATGGGTGGTAACTCTACAATTCAATTGAAAAGGCAAGGGACACTGGGAAATTATATTGGGGGTGTGGCTTGATGGGGACAAATTTGTGGCTACCCGTGAGTGGAAGTGTGGTACCAGTTTAAGTGGTCTATGGTTATGTAAATTAAAATGAAAAAAGACCACTACTAGTGCTGAAGTATATAACTTGCTTACATAACGGCATGTGACAATAAGGATTTAGAAATACTATTGTAATGTCCATAACCTAACACTGAGTGATCTTGTCAAGTGATAAGGACCTTTATGTGTTGGTTCAAAATACTATATGAGGTGTTATTACATAACACCGTTGGTGCAAACTATACACACTTCCTGGAGTTAAAAATACTATACAAATCAAATCAAATGTATTTATATAGCCCTTCGTACATCAGCTGATATCTCAAAGTGCTGTACAGAAACCCAGCCTAAAACCCCAAACAGCAAGCAATGCAGGTGTAGAAGCACGGTGGCTAGGAAAAACTCCCTAGAAAGGCCAAAACCTAGGAAGAAACCTAGAGATGAACCAGGCTATGTGGGGTGGCCAGTCCTCTTCTGGCTGGTTGTTATTGCATAACATCTTTGGTGTAAACTATATACACTTCCTAGAGTTAAAATTACTATTCAAGGTGTTATTGCACAACACCATTGGCGTAAACTATATACACTTCCTAGTAGTGATGTTATGTTTGATACTGGAGCTCCAAGGCATGCGCAGAAATCGCTAAGGGGCTAACTTCGAAGCAGTGTGCCGATGCGTGTCACTTTATCAGAGGTACGTCATCAATGACATCCAAAGCTTTGTTTGATCACATGCCTTTTCAAACTGTGTGTTACAAAATGCGAGATCCCACTGATTTTGCAGTGGTTCCAATGCTTTTTTCAATTCCAAGCTGCTTTCAAACACCGACCTCTACTAGACACCATACTTACAAATCTAGTTAGGATTTTCTATGAAGTTTTACCTGACGGGTAGTTTAGCAGGTAGAGTGTGGAACTATGGTACATTCAGGGACGCGAGGGTGAATTATGTGAAACCACACTTTCTGCACTGTTGTTCAAATAATTAGCTTTATTTAGTATAAGCTTATGTTTTAAGCATCCTAAATAATGCCATAGATTCAGTAAAAAAAAAAAAAAAGAAGGCAAAAAAGGAACTGTGATCGAATTGTGGGAATTGTGATCGAATCATTTAACAGTCATTATCATGGACCTGTATAGACAGTGGCCCAGTGTTAAATTTAACACTGTCAGGGTTGATTTAAAACTGGAGAATTTGCTATGTGCAGCTGTGAGTGCTGTGCATTTAGTCAAGTTACCTTGGGGTTCTTGGGCACAGGGACTAAGGTGGTCTGCTTGAAATATGCAGACATTCCAGACATGGTCAGGGAGAGGTTGAAAAAGTCAGTCACGTGGTCCAGCCTGACTTGGATCAATTCTGAAGAATAGAGGGTGGTGATGATGATGCTCCTGCTGCTAATGTCCTCACTAGAAGCATTCAGGTTCCATATAGATGCGGTAAAGAGGTCAAGTCGAACTAGACCAAAACAATGGAATTGCCATGGAAACGCGTGGGAGAAAGGGCCGTGGGGGAAAGATCCCGAGGCTCCTCGTTGCCCCCCAGCAAAATGTGCCTACATTTCATTGTTTATGTGTATTTCACACTATGTTGAGATAAAAATCTGAGTATAATGCTTGTATGGATGTCAACCCCAACACATGTTCATGTCATTGTTACCAATAAACTGCATTACAGTTAAAAATTACTGACCAGCTTATACGAATGGGAGTTAGCATTTAGCAGTCACTTCTTCTCAACCTGAAAAGGGACAACTTCTACATGTTATGTAGCGAAAAACAGCCAACTATATCTAAATCGGACTTAAATAACAACGTTCTGCACCTGTTACAATACATAAATCATGGCGGATTTGACAAATATCCACTTTGTTAGATCAGATTTGTTGAATGTGCGCCAATCTGGTTAATGGAAGGTCTGAGCTTGTTTTGATGCCAGAACAGGGGTCTTGCATAATAGTGCAGTGTCATAATGACTGAGTCATGGGATAACATACAGCATCAGCTGTTTAAAAATGGAGATAGAAATGGTATACTGTGTAGTCAGACAACAGCAGAAGAAAGTTTACCTATTCAACTGCCAACATTGTAATGCTTTTTACCATTGTTGGACACTCAGTGAAAAAGCAGCTTGTGCACTCACACTCTAGCCTACATACAGCATGTGTCCAGTCTGAAATTGATGGTCATGTTCATGCTGCGCCCTTGATATGGGACAACAGATTGTTTGTTCATAGAGAAACAGCCAAGCCTTCTGGAAGTGAAATCTGACAGTCCCACATATGGAAGAAACAGACCTGATATGGCTCTTCTAACAGTGTCCGTAAATTAAACTGAGTCTGTAGCTGTAAAAGTATTAACAAAGAATGCTGTTTTCTCTCATGCCACAGACAGACTACAGTTCACCAAGGCTTTCAGAATCCCACATAATAGAAGTCAGTCCATTATTGGGATACACAAAGCCTAAAGGAGCCTAACGCTACTCCTTATAGTCCAAGGACCATACGCGTTCTGTTGAGAGGCCAATTGGCTCTGACAGCCAAAACAACCAAAAACTCCATCTAAACGTGAATCGATTCTCAATTGCGTTACCGTTATAGAAACATAAAGCCCTTATCACATCAAAATTATTTCACGAATGCAAAATACACACTTAGTGTACACTGTTTTAAGAGGTTTTACAGTTGCAGCCGACAATATATTTTTTATAACACGTTTGTGGCCGTCTTCTATTTGCACACAGTTCTTAGGAGAAACAGATAGCTAATTAGCACAGGTAGCTGTTTTACGCAAGTAAATGCTGTAACATGGGGAATATGGCTGTGTGGGAACCCTAGCCCTAATAAATTGTAGTAATTTAACCGTTTTTTTATGATTATTTCTCAATGACTGGAAATATACATTCCATTTGTTTCCAAAACCGGGCTCTTAACAAAACTCTCCCTGCCAGAAGATACTCTCGTCAAGGCATCTATGAATGGGTTAGGCTATGTGCAGTACTCAGCAATTAAATGCTTGCATCTGACAGGAGGTTTATGGTGACACATGGTTCAATATATAGGCCTAAGAATCATAGCATTCTATGACAAGGATTGGGCTTTAAAATACAAGGCCACGTGTAAATACCATTTTAAAGAACTTAGATTAGATAATACGTTCCCAAGGGTAAAGCCTCCCCTACATAAACACTATTATGGTACACATTCACACACCCCACTTCTCCAGTCCTGCAGATGTCAGTTCAGGGCTTAGCAAACTAAACCACTCCATGGTGAAGGACAGGGCGGCGCACAATTGGCCCAGCGTCGTTAGGGTTTTGCCGGGGTAGGCCGTCTTGTAAATAATAATTTGTTCTTAACCGACTTGCCTAGTTAAATAAAGGTAAATATATTATTTATATATATTATATTATATATATATATTATTGTATATATATTTAAAAAACGGAGTGGCGCAGAGACCAAGTTTTGTGTAATCTAGCTCCAACCACATCGGTTCAACAAGGTCAATACTTTAAACAAATGTTTAAATGAAACGCCTACCTTGTACCAATGTTTGTCCTCTGTCGTTGTGTGGCTTTCTTTGCTAAAATCCATACTTTTCAATAAACGTTAATCAAATACAACCACTGACTGTTTCCTTGTTGAGATTCAATCGGCACATGCACATTTGCGCTGAGCAAACACTCAAGAGGTTGTATTTGTTCATTAAAAAAATATGGATTTCAGCAAACAAAGAAAAGCATGCAACATAGGCACAAGGTAGGTGTTTCATCATTTCCATGTTTCGTTAATATTGAACTTGGGCGAATCGATGTAGTAGGAGCTAGATTTAATGTAGCATGATTCTCTTCTCCACTGTTGGTGGAGTCATCAGAAACTTCCTTATTCAGGGAACTGCGTGATAGGCTATTTGTGGATCAAATATGCGCAATGTATTTAATTTCCCAAAACATTGCCTCTCACATAGCATTTATTGCACAATATTTAAACGCATATTTAATAATGAAATAGACAAGCTAACGTTAGCAAGATACATTTTGACTAACAGCTGTCATCACCACGATTCCACTAATACAAACGCAACATGTACTAACATTGACTAACCAACCAATAGTCACTGACAGTTGACGGTTCACTAGCTAGACAGATTGCGATTCTTCTAGAGGGGCTCTATGAACAGCGGTCTTTGCAAACGCTGACAATATTCGTCTATTGCTTCTAAAAAAAGAAAATCGGTTGACATCGCTTTATTATTATTTGAAGAGTCGATATGGTTATGTTGTTGTATGTAGACCTAGCCTACATGACAACCTTGTTTACTTCCTCCGCCGCGCGCTAGCTAGCCGACGCACTAGGCAGTATGTCCTCGTTGAAACTCCCTCATGGCATCTATCATGAACTTATACATGTTACAACCCCATCGGTGTTGAAACCCTACCTGTCCAGTCTTGCGTGGCTCGTGGTCGGCAGGAACCCCTCATAGTCCAGGTTTGAAGGAGAGCTGCTCGTTGCCAGCGTTGTTTCGTTGTGTGCGTCTCTCCGCGGTGCTTGATGGCAATGAATGGAGTCACGTTTGGAGAGGCATGCAAGTCCTCTCCAACAGGACGGAGAGGATTTCAGACAGCGCAGATGCGCTACAACAGGCACGGGGTTATGAGAGCACTAGCTAAATTGAGTTTTTCACTAGCTGTAATGACTAATCTTTGAAAATACACATTTCATTGTTTTGTTTAAATATGGTTGGGTTCACATTAATCAAAAGATGACAGCCTATGTGGCAATAAGATCAGGGGTCACCACTTGTGTTGTGTTGCGTTGTGATGAGGTCAGCAAGAATGAGAACGTTCATAAACTCATAACATCTCTCTCTTTCTCACACACATTCACACAATTCATAGGACATTTTAGTCATAGTTCAATGGAAAGGATTTCACATATTTAATTTCTTAGAAAGGGCTTGATTGTGCATTGCAATCTTCAATAAAATATCAGTACTTCCACAATACATCTTAGAATGAATAATGATGCAAACTTTTTTCAAAAGCAGAATTCATTAAAAAGAAGAGAATGCTTGTGAAACAAGATATTTCTCCTCTCAGCTGGGATCTCTACAGCTGCACCCCACTGCAAGAATCCAGCCCTGCAGAGAGGACAGACATAATGATGAGTTGCAGAACATGACTGACCTGACAAAACCAGTGGCGATTTTAGCATGTAAATCTTGGTGGGGCAAACAATATATTAATTGCACTATAGCGGTGAGAAACGGTGCCCACAAACTGTTAGGGCCTACATAAAACTGTCCCAACAGCAGAGTCCCAACACCTTACCACCGCTACACCTGGCTATCAGCAGAGCCTTGTCTGGCAGCGAATCAGTTCATTCAGCCTCATTTACTGCCATTTAAAAAAAACAGCTGATATGGCTGACCTGCTTAAACAAATGTGTTTTTTTAACAGCTTTTTTTCTCCCCAATTTCATGATATCCAAATGGTAATTACAGTCTTGTCCCATCACTGCAACTCCCGTAAAAGAGCCATGCATCTTCCAAAACACGACCCTGCCAACCCACACTGCTTCTTGACACACTGCTCGCTTAACCCGGATGTGTTGAAGGAAACACCATACAACTGACAACCATGTCAGCATGACCCCGGCCCGCCACAAGAGTCACTAGAGCAGAGCGCAATGGGACAAGGACATCCGGCCGGCCAAATCCTCCCCTAACCTGGACTACACTGGCCCAATTGTGCGCCGCCTCATGGGTCTCCCATACGCCCAGGTTCGAACCCGGGTCTGTAGCAATACAGTGCCTTAGACCGCTGCGCCACTAGGGAGGCATACAAATGTGGTTTCTACTGAGAATTGAGATGTACAAAGTATGGCATAGGGTGACAACGGGCAGATAATTCGTATTTATATATTTATTTTATTTAACCTTTAACTAGGCAAGTCTTAAGAACAAATTCTTATTTACAATGAGGGCTACCCCGGCCAAACCCGGACAACGCTGGGTCAATTGTGCGCCGCCCTATGGGACTCCCAATCACTGCCGGATGTGATACAGCCTGGATTCGTACCAGGGACTGTAGTGACGCCTCTTGCACTGAGATGCAGTGCCTTAGACATCTGCGATACTCGGGAGCCCAAAATAAGAGGCAATCCGTAATTTCAATTAAGACATTAATGAATGAGCTAGTACGGACGTAGTCAATATAACTTTGTTCGGCACTTTTGAAATGTACGAAATGTACGAAATGTATGAAAAGCTCTTACAAATGCTGCATGTGCACCACCAAGTCAGAACAGTAGGTGAAATTATGAAGGGAAAAGGGACCAAATTATTAGGTTGAGGCACATGGGCTACTAAAAGCTTACTACACAACATACTTAGTATTACTTTCTTAGCTACAGTATACATATCTCCTGGCATATTAGATAATTTATGCAGCAACATACAATACCTTTTTTGGACCTTGTGCTGTGCTCACTTGAACTGGAAGGTGGTGCGGCAGTCCTTCCTCTGCAAATTTTGTCATCAAAGTCTGGCATTCTCTGGATTTATGGTGCTTTTGAGATAGCTGGGAACTCATAAAAAAATAAGGTTGAATCATGATGTCAGTGATCTTCAGGTCGGAGCTCTAGAAAGAGGCCTGATTTCCTGACTTGCAATTCCGAGTTGGATGACCGTTCAAAACGTATTTTCCCAGTCGGAGCTTGTTTTTTCCCAGAGAAACCAGTTGTTTTGAACTCACTGAAGTCTGAGATTTCTCAGTTCCCAGTTGATTTGAGCGCAGCAGACATCATGCTGCATTAACGGCATGGTCAATGTTGTAATGTTTGTCCTTTTAAGCTTGGAAAAGAGACCCTTAAACCCAGACTTGGACCACACACCCACTCCACTGAATAGCAGGCTAGTGATTGCTTTGCAATGCTTGCAGTTAGTTTCTGATTCCTTGCAAACCCTTCATTGTTGAATTTGCGATTTCCGACTAGTGTAAGGTTTATGTCCAATGGCCGAAGAGCACCGATACGTTTTACGTATAATTTCTCTTCATGTGGCACGGATTGGAAATAATTGTCCAGTATATTGTTGACTTGATTCATGATGGTGACTGCTAGCTAAGATTTTGAAAGTATGATGTTGACATGATCAGTCCAATCAAAGCTAGTGTAGATATGTGATTTGACGTCATTTTATCTGTGGCCAATGACCTTGAGCCTTCTTGGATGGGCACTTCTAATGTAACTCTATAGCAGCACCCAAGGGGCTTGAATTTGAGCTCTACTCGTAGATTTTTGCGGTGACGTGTCCCCATGAGTGAGCCAATCACGGCGCAACTAGATAACATTACCAACCCCTAAGCTCTATATTTTCCGCTGGTTGCCCCACCATCACAGAAAGCACAGAGCCAGGCTGAAACACCTGCATTTTGGAGCTGCTTTACACAAGAAAGCAAAAAAGAGACCAAGTTTGTTTGTAGCTTTATTAACTTAATGATTATTTTACATTGTTTGCAAACATGTGTGACATGTATTAATGCCAAAATAACATGAAAAACAGGCAACAAAAAGCTTAACAGGTGGGGCTCTGCCCTGAATGACAGGTCACCACTGCGTCACAGACTGTGGATGAGATGAAATAGAGAGAGATACAGATCAGTTCAGACTACAGCAGAAGGTGAGCCCACCTATCATACGTGCACACAGACACCATTGTACTAACCACACATCAAATTCACCATGTATTGGAAATTGTCTACAACTGTCATTGACATGCCACAGTCATATTCTCTCACTGATCGAAAGCTCTTTCTGATCATCTCAGGGTGTGCCCCTCTAGGAGGAGGGTGTGTCTGTCCTTCATATCCTCCTCGTTTAGCCCCGCCTTCCTGAGCAGCTTCCTCAGAGCAGGGTCCAGCTCACTAGACTGCACACAGATGAGGATGTTACAATACAATAACATTGATAACTGTGATATAACAGAGATATAAATGTGATCATAATGCAGTATCATAATGTTAATGGTTGTGTTAAAACAATAGTGGTGCAGGTGCTGTACTCACACTGAGGCCTTGCTCTGGGCCCACTCCCACCTGGGACTACTGTCTGGAGAAGAGACAAGATTAAATCAGTCAGACAGCCATTTATATTTTCTTCCATTCTAATGCAGCATCATAAAATGTATCTAATAGTGAATTATCTGGGTCTGTCTGAGCTCCAGTGTGCTGATGTTGGCCTATATATTTCTCGTTCTGACACATCTGGATATGGAGTGCTGATCCCAGATCTGCTCTGTTCCTGTTCACACAAACAGCCTGAGGCAGAGTCCACACTGTCAGTACGGTGCAGCTGAGTCTGCCCACTAGCTCTGTTTGAGAAAGAGAGGGAGAGGAAGAGAGACAGCAAGTGAGACAGCGAGATCGGGGAAGAGGAGACGAGGAGACGAGGGGAGAAAGAGAAGAGGACTGGCCTGCCTGAAGCTGAGAGAACTAATTATATTGTAAATGTGATGTGACGTGTGTGTGTGTGTGTTGCTTTCCAAATCTGGGGCTTGTTGGATCTGTCTCTCCAAGGCTGCACAGAACCTCTCTGCATCAGCTGCAAAGTTCAGGCTCACCTGGCAGTCCTGCACAAACACACACAGCCAGTGTGGGAGGCCATCAAGGACCAGAACAAAGATGTTTTCAGAGCCATGCTATTGGCCAAAGCCTTTTTAATAGCGGAATGGTTAATATTCCCCTAAAAGCTGTTCCATAAACAGTTTTGTTGCTTTGACCATCAGGGTTGAAACAGGCTTATAGGATTGTGTTTGATAAGGGGAGAACATGGAGCATGTCACTTACATTTGCAGGGAAGGTGTGGCAGTAGGGGCAGATGCAGAGTAACAAAATGGAACATACAGTTCCTGTTCCCATAGCAACTCAGCTCTCTGGTATATTAAAGGAGAAAGAGATTAGATAATTAAGTGTGGTTAAAATGAGTCATCAGTAATTTACAAAAGAAAAACATCCACACCCTTTACAACAAAGCCTATTGTTTTTTAAGGAACATGCAAGCTCATGGTGACTGGTAAGACATAAGAAAACTATGTTACGTTCCCCAGTTTCTGTGTTGTTGTGGGTTTGTATGTATGTGTTTGTGTATTTCAGGAAATGGAATCTTGTATTCTTCAAGCAGCTGATTGGTCGGCCCCATCGATGATTGGCGCTCTGAACCCTCCCTCTCGTCAGGGGAAACACCTGTCTTCAATTACCAATTCCTTCTACAGCTGGATAAAAGCCAGTGATCATTGGTCAGGAGGAGAGAGCTTCTTTGATGTCCTGTGTTGGTTGTTAGTCTGTGAAAGTTTTGTTGAAGTATTTTGCAGCTGCTACTCCTGTATGCCAATAGGGCCTAGTGTTTTTGATTATTGAAATTGTTCACTTTCAGTTAGTAATTATTCTGTTTTATTTGTTCCTGGGGGGGAAGGGGAATGCACCTTTGGAGTGTTTAGGCAAGAGGCCTGTGGGCATACATAAGCTGTAGTATTTACTGTCTATGCACACTAGGCAAGACCTGGTCGGACCACCCCCTGTATTTTGGTTAGCTCGCCAGGAGGTGCTAAAATATTAGGTAAGTAGTGGGTAGGTAGGAGAGGGGACTATTTAACTTTTACTTTATTTTCTCTGGTTCTGTCCAGCCCCTTTTCCCCACATTTCTGTGTTAGGAATAATAAATTCACTGTAAATGGTAAAAAAAATTCTGTCTCTGTTGTCCTTCCCCTGTACCTACGATCACATACCTTTTTCACTCCACGGGGAGTTGAGTTGTAGCAGGGTGTTGCGTTCCCTCCACCCAGGGGGCGTATGTAACATAATGGGGGGCTCATCCGGGATTATTAAATCCACAGGACCCCGCTGCTCTGATCTCTGTGATTGGAGACTGAGGTTTGGTTGTGAGTTTGGGTGACTTAATTTACATGTGTTCACTAGGCTGCTGTGTACCATGACTGCCTCAGCCATCTCCCATTTTATTGAAGCTCCCTCGGTTGGTGGGGTTTTGTAAAGTAGACCTTTGCGCCATAGCTGATCATTATGGACTCTTTGTCCCTGAGGAAGCCCGAAAAGCTAAAAGCTGAGCTGTTGGTGCTAGTCAGGGGGGGGTTTAGTGAGAAAATGAATTTTCTTGTTGAAATATGAGGGAGGCGGATAGACCTTCCGATGCCAAGGTGGAGGAAGGGGTTGCTCGTACCCCTTCTACATTGCCCCGATTCAACCCTTTATCTTCTGCTTCGGGTTGTTCAGACGGGACCGCTAGGCTAAAGGTGGTGCTGGCCTGTTTGGAAATGGAGCTAAAATATAAAGAGCGTGTTTATCCAGCTGGAGTTTGATTTAGAAATTAGGAAAATGGCCATATAAGCCGACAAGGAGGTGAGGATCCGACAACTCCACAACCTACCCATCATCAAGCCTACTTTGAAGTGAGTAAAAATATTGCTTTAGTCCTTCCATTTCGGAAGTTGATTCCTATTTCTCTGCTTTGAACATGTGGCCGCTGCACTGCATTGGCCACTCGAGGTTTGGCCGCTACTGTTGCAATGTAAATTGTCTGGAAAAGCCCAGGAAGTAGTAGCCGCTTTCTCCCTGGAAGACAAGTTTACAGTACGATATAGTTAAAACAACCGTGTTGCGGGCTTATGAGTTGGTGCCTGAAGCTTAAAGGCAGCGCTTCAGGAACCACAAACCCTCTCACCGTACTTTTGAGTTTGCTAGGGACAAAAAGTCTGTTCAATCGCTGGTGTTCGGCCCGTTACGCTAACACCTTTGATATTCGGAAGTTGATGCTGTTGGAGTATTTTAAAAGCAACCTGCCTGAGAGTAGTAGTTCATTGAAATGAACAGAAAGTGGCGACATTGGCCCAGGCAGCAGTGTTGGCAGATGAGTAAGCTGGTGTGCCTCATTTTGAAAACCTAAGGTCTTCAGTGCCTCGTTCGGGTTGTTGTTTTTTCTACAACGACCCTAGCCTTCGCATGATGTCACCAAAAGGGTCACGTGATTGCGGACTGCACAGTTTTGCAAAATAAACCGAAACAATCCCTGTCACCATCCCCTAAATTAAAAAGCGTGGGTTTAGTACCGTCTTTGGCTCGTCCTTCGAACCGAGTTAATGATTCAGCGTTTGGGAAACCGGATCCTATCTATGCTCTTTTATCTCTGCTGGTTGTTTCCTTAACTGAAGAACAAGCAGATCAAATCTTACAAGACACCAGGACTGTGCAGTCAGTAATCATTACTGACGCTTTTACCCGGTCCCCTGAAACCTATTGTTGCTCGCATGTATAGAGACAAAATAAACATACCTGTACCATTACACTGGGTCCACTTAGTGTCAGACTTGGTATTAGGACGTTTCCGTGTTGGTGTAGTGTCAACACTGCCTGTAAAAGGAGTCCCATTGCTACTAGGGAACAATATCGCTGGTGGTAACGTAACTCCTGTGTTAGAAGTAGTAGACAACCCAGAAATCAAAACTGCAGATGATAAATTGGTTCAAGCATTTTCCCATGTTTTTCCTGCTTGTGTTAACGAGGGCACAATCTCGCAAGCTGGGAGATGTGGTGGAATTGTGTAGTTCCATTTTTGAGAATGTTGAGGTAGCAGACAATGCATCTAGTATTCCTTCTGCAAGGCTGACGGTTTTTACCCCCGTAAATCGCGCCCCAATTACGTTACATTATTTTGTAACCCCCGAGAAGGTGATTGAATGTCAAAAGGGAGACACCAGTGCAAGTGTTTTGCTTCGGTAATTTCCATTGAGGAAGCTAAAACTAGGGAGACCGCCTACTTTATGGAAGCAGGAGTTTTGATGCGTAAATGGGCAGCTCATAACAGTCAGTAACTGGAGTGAAGTGGTTCAAGTGGTTGTTCCTACACCGTTCTGACAGCAGGGGCTGTCACTCGTCCATGACCAGGTGTGGTCCAGACATTTGGGGATCACGAAGTCCTTCATTTTTTTTCTGGCCAGGTTTGAAGTCTGACATTGTCCAATTTTGTAAAACATGTCATGTATGTCAACTCACTGGGAAAGCGACTCAAACAGTTTCTTGTGCACCACTCTGCCCGATTCCTGTGGTGGGGGAACCGTTTGAATGAGTGATAATTGATTGTGTAGGTCTGTTGCCAAAAACTAGGTCAGGTAACCAGTTCTAACTAACAATGTGCTGTGCTACTCGATACCCAGAGGCTATCCCTCTCCATACTATAACGGCTAAGACTGTGGTGAAGGCACTAGCGAAGTTCTTCTCTATGTTTTGACTCCCTAAAGTAATCCAAACTGATCAAGGAACAAAATTTATATCAAAACAGTTCTCAAATGTGTTAAAGACTGTATTTCCCGTCAGGTCTCCATGGGCCCTTGAACGCTGGCATCAGACGCTTAAGGCGACTCTACGCAAGTATTGCATGGATACCAGTACCGATTGGGATGGGGGGGTGCCCTTTGTCTTATTTGCTATCAGGGAAACAATACAAGAGTCATTATGCTTCAGCCCTGCTGACCTTGTGTTTGAACACACCCCATGGGGTCCGCTAAAAGGATATGCTCCTTCAAAACTATCTCCTACACCCAGTAGCGCCCCTATAAATGTGTTGGATTATGTCAGAAAAGATGCGGGAGAGACTGAGCGCCGCATGTGCGTTGGCACAAAAGTCTCTCTCTTCGTCTCAAACACATGAAATTACATGACAAAGAGGCTGTTGGCCATTCTTTTGCACAAGGGGATCAAGTTTTGGTTTTGGTTCCCATCCCTGGCTCATCTGTTGGAACGTATTTTTTTTTATTTTTTACATTTTATTATTATACCCCATTTTCTCCACAATTTCATGGTATCCAATTGTTAGTAGTTACTATCTTGTCTCATCGCTACAACTCCCGTACAGGCTCGGGAGAGACGAAGGTCGAAAGCCATGCGTCCTCCGAAACACAGCCCAACCAAGCCGCACTGCTTAACACAGCTGCACATCCAACCCGGAAGCCAGCCGCAAAAATGTGTCGGAGGAAACACAGTGCACCTGGCGACCTGGTTAGCGTGCACTGCGCCCGGCCCGCCACAGGAGTTGCTAGTGCGCGATGAGACAAGGATATCTCTACCGGCCAAACCCTCCCTAACCCGGATGATTCTATGCCAATTGTGCGTCGCCCCACGGACCTCCCGATCGCGGCTGGCTGCGACATAGCCTGGACGCGAACCCATAGTTTCTGGTGGCACAGAGATGCAGCACCCTAGACCACTGCGCCACACGGGAGGCCCTTTGGCACGTTTTTCTGGGCCATATCTTGTGGAAAAGAAACTCTGTGACACCAATTATGTGATGAAGACCCCGGTTCGTAGGCGTTCTTCAGGTGTGTGTCATGTTAACATGCTGAAAGCATATTATATGCGTGACTCTCCAGACAGCTCCTCGGGTAAGCTGGTCCAGCCTGCCATCTCCATGCTGAAAAAGTTACCCTCTCAAATGGAACATTTGGATAATGATCAAACTATTGATCTTATCCTATTAATAAATAGTTCTCAATGTGTTTCAGGATGTTCCAAGTCACACGTCCATCTTGGAACATGACGTGGATGTGGGGAACACTGCTCGTATACGTCAGCAACCGTACCGGGTTAACGCTAAGAAAAGGGATGTAATGAAAAGTGAGGTAGCTTATTTATTACAGAATGAAATGGCAAAACCCAGTAACAGCTCTTGGAGTTCCCTGTGTATTCTCCTTCCTAAGCCTGACGGTAAGTCCCGCTTATGTACGGACTATCGTCGCATAAATGCCATTACAAACGGCTGAAGGCACCACATTCATCTGTACAAACAATAGTACGCAAGTATAAACACCATGGGACCACGCAGCCGTCATACCACTAAGGAAGGAGACTCGTTCTGTCTCCTAGAGATGAACGTACTTCGGAAAAGTGCAACTCAATCCCAGAAGAACAGCGAAGGACCTTGTGATGATGCTGGAGGAAACAGGTACACTAGTCCTATATCGACATAACTTGAAAGGCCACTTAGCAAGGAAGAAGCCACTGCTCCAAAACCGCCATAAAGCCAGACTATGGTTTGCAACTGCACATGAGGACAAAGATCATACTTTTTGGAGAAATGTCCTCTGGTCTGATGAAACAAAAATAGAACAGTTTGGCCATAATGACCATTATGTTTGGAGGAAAAAGGGGGAGGCTTGCAAGCTTAAGAACACCATCCCAACCATGAAGCACGGGACTGGCAGCATCATGTAGTGGGGGTGCTTTGCTGCAGGAGGGGCTGGTGCACTTCACAAAATAGATGGCATCATGGGGTAGGAAAATTATGTGGATATATTGAAGCAACATCTCAAGACATCCGTCAAAGTTAAAGCTTGGACGCAAATGGGTTTTCCAAATGGACAATGACCCCAATCATACTTCCAAAGTTGTGGCAGAATGGCTTAAGGACAACAAAGTCAAGATATTGGAGTGGCCATCACAAAGCCCTGACCTCAGTCCCATAGAACATTTGTGGGCAGAACTGAAAAAGTGTGTGTGAGCAAGGAGGCCTACAAACCTGACTCGGTTACACCAGCTCTGTCAGAAGGAATGGACCAAAATTCACCCAACTTATTGTGGGAAGCTGGTGGAAGGCTACCCAAAACATTTGACCCAAGTTAAACAATTTAAAGGCAATGCTACCAAATACAAATTGAGTGTATGTAAACTTCTGACTCACTGGGAATGTGATGAAAGAAATATAAGCTGAAATAAATAATTCTCTACTATTATTCTGACATTTCACATTCTTAAAATAAAGTGGTGATCCTAACTGACCTAAAACAGGGAATTTTTACTAGGATTAAATGTCAGGAATTGTGATACTGAGTTTAAATGTGTTTGGTTAAGGTGTATGTAAACTTCCGACTTCAACTGTGTATATACAGTGCCTTGCGAAAGTATTAGGCCCCCTTGAACTTTGCGACCTTTTGCCACATTTCAGGCTTCAAACATAAAGATATAAAACTGTATTTTTTTGTGAAGAATCAACAACAAGTGGGACACAATCATGAAGTGGAACGACATTTATTGGATATTTCAAACTTTAACAAATCAAAAACGGAAAAATTGTGCGTGCAAAATTATTCAGCCCCCTTAAGTTAATACTTTGTAGCGCCACCTTTTGCTGCGATTACAGCTGTAAGTCGCTTGGGGTATGTCTCTATCAGTTTTGCACATCGAGAGACTGAATTTTTTTCCCATTCCTCCTTGCAAAACGGCTCGAGCTCAGTGAGGTTGGATGGAGAGCATTTGTGAACAGCAGTTTTCAGTTCTTTCCACAGATTCTCGATTGGATTCAGGTCTGGACTTTGACTTGGCCATTCTAACACCTGGATATGTTTATTTTTGAACCATTCCATTGTAGATTTTGCTTTATGTTTTGGATCATTGTCTTGTTGGAAGGCAAATCTCCGTCCCAGTCTCAGGTCTTTTGCAGACTCCATCAGGTTTTCTTCCAGAATGGTCCTGTATTTGGCTCCATCCATCTTCCCATCAATTTTCAACCATCTTCCCTGTCCCTGCTGAAGAAAAGCAGGCCCAAACCATGATGCTGCCACCACCATGTTTGACAGTGGGGATGGTGTGTTCAGCTGTGTTGCTTTTACGCCAAACATAACGTTTTGCATTGTTGCCAAAAAGTTCAATTTTGGTTTCATCTGACCAGAGCACCTTCTTCCACATGTTTGGTGTGTCTCCCAGGTGGCTTGTGGCAAACTTTAAACTACACTTTTTATGGATATCTTTAAGAAATGTCTTTCTTCTTGCCACTCTTCCATAAAGGCCAGATTTGTGCAATATACGACTGATTGTTGTCCTATGGACAGAGTCTCCCACCTCAGCTGTAGATCTCTGCAGTTCATCCAGAGTGATCATGGGCCTCTTGGCTGCATCTCTGATCAGTCTTCTCCTTTTATGAGCTGAAAGTTTAGAGGGACGGCCAGGTCTTGGTAGATTTGCAGTGGTCTGATACTCCTTCCATTTCAATATTATCGCTTGCACAGTGCTCCTTGGGATGTTTAAAGCTTGGGAAATCTTTTTGTATCCAAATCCGGCTTTAAACTTCTTCACAACAGTATCTCGGACCTGCCTGGTGTGTTCCTTGTTCTTCATGATGCTCTCTGCTCTTTTAAAGGACCTCTGAGACTATCACAGTGCAGGTGCATTTATACGGAGACTTGATTACACACAGGTGGATTGTATTTATCATCATTAGTCATTTAGGTCAACATTGGATCATTCAGAGATCCTCACTGAACTTCTGGAGAGAGTTTGCTGCAATGAAAGTAAAGGGGCTGAATAATTTTGCACGCCCAATTTTTCAGTTTTTGATTTGTTAAAAAAGTTTGAAATATCCAATAAATGTCGTTCCACTTCATGATTGTGTCCCACTTGTTGTTGATTCGTCACAAAAAAATGCAGTTTTATATCTTTATGTTTGAAGCCTGAAATGTGGCAAAAGGTCGCAAAGTTCAAGGGGGCCGAATACTTTCGCAAGGCACTGTATTTAATTTTTTACTGCCACAGCAGTAAGTTGTTGGCTGTAGTAGCCCTCAATCAATTGGAATACCAGGTTCACATGTTTGCCTTCAAGTTGACTATTTTTTCAAAAACATAATCTGTGGATTTA
Organism: Oncorhynchus clarkii lewisi; assembly: GCF_045791955.1. NCBI lineage: Eukaryota > Metazoa > Chordata > Actinopteri > Salmoniformes > Salmonidae > Oncorhynchus > Oncorhynchus clarkii. The sequence continues at coordinate 51,696,858 of NC_092163.1, read as the reverse complement.
TTTAGGTTGCTTAAGACAAACTTATTCAATACTAAATAAATTATTTCAACGGTGAAAAAAGTGTGGTTTCAAAACAAATGGTGTCTTCTATGTCTTCCATGCCCTTACGTCCCTGAATGTTCCCTACTCGACCTAATGAAACATTTGCTACTAACTAGATTTGTAACTACAGTGTCCAGTGGAGGTCATGTTTGAAAGCAGCTTGGAATATACAGTGCCTTGCGAAAGTATTCGGCCCCCTTGAACTTTGCGACCTTTTGCCACATTTCAGGCTTCAAACATAAAGATATAAAACTGTATTTTTTTGTGACGAATCAACAACAAGTGGGACACAATCATGAAGTGGAACGACATTTATTGGATATTTCAAACTTTTTTAACAAATCAAAAATGGAAAAATTGGGCGTGCAAAATTATTCAGCCCCTTTACTTTCAGTGCAGCAAACTCTCTCCAGAAGTTCAGTGAGGATCTCTGAATGATCCAATGTTGACCTAAATGACTAATGATGATAAATACAATCCACCTGTGTGTAATCAAGTCTCCGTATAAATGCACCTGCACTGTGATAGTCTCAGAGGTCCGTTAAAAGCGCAGAGAGCATCATGAAGAACAAGGAACACACCAGGCAGGTCCGAGATACTGTTGTGAAGAAGTTTAAAGCCGGATTTGGATACAAAAAGATTTCCCAAGGTTTAAACATCCCAAGGAGCACTGTGCAAGCGATAATATTGAAATGGAAGGAGTATCAGACCACTGCAAATCTACCAAGACCTGGCCATCCCTCTAAACTTTCAGCTCATACAAGGAGAAGACTGATCAGAGATGCAGCCAAGAGGCCCATGATCACTTTGGATGAACTGCAGAGATCTACAGCTGAGGTGGGAGACTCTGTCCATAGGACAACAATCAGTCGTATATTACACAAATCTGGCCTTTATGGAAGAGTGGCAAGAAGAAAGCCATTTCTTAAAGATATCCATAAAGTGTCGTTTAAAGTTTGCCACAAGCCACCTGGGAGACACACCAAACATGTGGAAGAAGGTGCTCTGGTCAGATGAAACCAAAATTGAACTTTTTGGCAACAATGCAAAACGTTATGTTTGGCGTAAAAGCAACACAGCTCATCACCCTGAACACACCACCCCCACTGTTAAACATGGTGGTGGCAGCATCATGGTTTGGGCCTGCTTTTCTTCAGCAGGGACAGGGAAGATGGTTAAAATTGATGGGAAGATGGATGGAGCCAAATACAGGACCATTCTGGAAGACAACCTGATGGAGTCTGCAAAAGACCTGAGACTGGGATGGAGATTTGTCTTCCAACAAGACAATGATCCAAAACATAAAGCAAAATCCACAATGGAATGGTTAAAAAATAAACATATCCAGGTGTTAGAATGGCCAAGTCAAAGTCCAGACCTGAATCCAATCGAGAATCTGTGGAAAGAACTGAAAACTGCTGTTCACAAATGCTCTCCATCCAACCTCACTGAGCTCGAGCTGTTTTGCAAGGAGGAATGGGAAAAAATGTCAGTCTCTCGATGTGCAAAACTGATAGAGACATACCCCAAGCGACTTACAGCTGTAATCACAGCAAAAGGTGGCGCTACAAAGTATTAACTTAAGGGGGCTAAATAATTTTGCACGCCCAATTTTTCAGTTTTTGATTTGTTAAAAAGGTTTGAAATATCCAATAAATGTCGTTCCACTTCATGATTGTGTCCCACTTGTTGTTGATTCTTCACAAAAAAATACAGTTCTATATCTTTATGTTTGAAGCCTGAAATGTGGCAAAAGGTCGCAAAGTTCAAGGGGGCCGAATACTTTCGCAAGGCACTGTAAGAAAGCACCGGAACTACGGTGATTTAGTGGGATTTTGCAATACATGGTTTGAAAAAGCATGTGATCAAACAAAGCTTTGGCCGTCATTGTTTACGTACTTCTGATACATGAATCGGTACACTGCTTCGAAGTAAGCTGCTTAGCAATTTCGAAGCATGCCTCAGAGCTCCAGTATCAAACGTAACATCACTTTTATTTAGGATAATACCATACGTATTTCACAAGGCCTTATTTTGAGGGCCTAGTTTTCCCTAATATACAGGGGCCTGAAACTCATACACATCCCTTTGAACCAAAACCATGCCCATCATATTTCCCAGCATGCTGTATTGCAGGTTTATTTTTTAGAATTGTTTTAATAGCTATGTTTAATAGCTATGTTTGCATGTACATTGATTAATCTTATGCTACACAAAGATAAATAACATACATTTTTCTAAACTAATCTAATCAATTAGTTCGATCGCTGGAAGAATGTTCAGGCCTCGCTGTTGCTCAATGACTGACAAAACATTTGAGACCCTGATGTTCATCAATTGCCATCTTAAATGATTAACCAAGATCTAAAATGATCGGTGAAGAACCATAGGCTATGACGGTGATGTAAAGAGTGATGTAATGCATGATGTAAAAAAAATCTGGAAACTAAACAGTCTGTTTAGCTTGATATTTGTATTACTTTCATTCTTTTGATTGATAAATGTTAATGTTCATCATGTAAAAAAAAATAACTTCAATCATTAAGTATTTAATTCTAGGCTATTAAGATTCCTATCTGAAAGCCCTCCAAACCATGTGCTAATTATATTTAGACTAAACTAACTTCTAGTTTTTGGTTCTTCATCAAAAAAAGTTTATTTTTTATTTAACTTTTCTGAGACCTGTATTTGAATATCAAAGGAAATAGTTACCTTTTAATTGATTCTCTATATTCGACTACTTCAAGTATTTGAAAAGTTGGTCATTTCAAATAAACTACAAAATACAACAGTTTTTCTCTCTCACACGCATCAGTCACTTAAACAGTCATGCATACACATACAGAAATGTGCATGAGGAAGGGGAGGTACTGTACTCCATGTGAGACCACATCCTCATACATGACACATTCAGACCCAAACAAAGTAATACAAACTTCTTTAGAAACAAAAATTTATTTCATGAAAATAATAGCAGTAAATAAACATGACATCTACAAAACAAAAGCAATTATATTATAGATCAGTCTGATTAACTGAGCTGGAATCTCGTATGAGCTGGTGACAGAACAAGTAAAGGACAGAGAAAAGCCTTATCTTTCTGATTACTACCAACAGAGGGCAAATTGCTGCCATCTCAATCTTGGTGTGGTCCAATTAAACACTTATTTTGACCAATAACGAGAATAGTTTTCCTGACCACAAGATCTGATTAATTCCCGAAACAACTTGTGATCAGGGCCCTGGTGAATATTGGTCCAAATAATGTCCTTAATATAACACCCCCTCCTCCCTCTCCCTTCCCTCCCCTCAAACTCTCACTGGCTGTTACAAACCATTGCTCCGACTACTCCTTCACCCCCTCCTCCCCCACCACCTCCCCCTCCTCCCCCCTCTCCCTCAGCCTGCCCAGCACCAGGTCTATTGCGTCTCTTATTGAGCAGCGGGTTGTTGGACGTGTCCAGGTCTTTGATCTTCACCTGGTCATAGTCTACACGCATGGTGGCCAGGGCACTGGTCATCTCTTCCTGTAGGCAGACAGTACAGATACAGCGCTTTCAGAAATGATGCATACCCTTTGACTTATTCCACATTTTGTGTTACATCCTGAATTCAAATTAAATATTTTTTTCACCCTTCCAAACACAATACCAGATACGGTAATGACAAAGTGAAAACATGTTTTTAGAAATCTTTGCATATTTATTGAAAGTTAAATACAGAAATATCTAATTTACTGTACACAAGTATTCACATCCCGGAGTCATGTTAGAATCACCTTTGGCAACGATTACAGCTTTAAGAGGTTTGAACACCTGGATTGTACAATATTTGCACATTCTTTTAAAAATGATTCAAGCTCTGTCAAGTTGGTTGTTGATCATTGCTAGACAGCCATTTTCAAGACGATTTTAAGTCCACTGTAACTAGGCCACTCAGGAACATTCAATGTCGTCTTGGTAAGCAACTCCAGTGTATATTTGGCCTTGTGTTTTAGGTTATTGTCCTGTTGTAAGATGAATTTGTCTCCCAGCAGACTGACCCAGGTTTTCCTCTAGGATTTAGCCTGTGCTTTGCTCCGTTTTCATTTATTTTCATCCTAAAAAAATCTCCCTAGTCCTTTGCCGATGACAAGCATACCCATACCATGATGCAGTCAACCTCATGCTTGAAAATATGAAGAGTGGTAATCAGTGTTGTGTTGGATTTGCTCCAAACATAAAACGTTGTATTCAGAACATAAAGTTAATTTCTTTGCCACATTTGTTGCAGTTTTACTTTCGTGCCTTATTCCAAACCAGATGCATGTTTTGGAATATTTGTACAGGCTTTCTTTTCACTCCGTCATTTAGGTTAGTATTGTGGAGTAACTACAATGTTGTTGATCCATCCTAAGTTTTCTATCACAGCCATAAAACTCTTGCTTGTCTTTCTGGCAACTGAGTTAGGAAGGATGCCTCTCTTTGTAGTGACTGGGTGTATTGATACACCATCCAAAGTTTAATTAATAAATTCACCATGCTCGAAGGGATATTCATTACCCATCTACCAATAGGTGACCATATTTGCGAGACATTGGAAAACCACTCTGGTCTTTGTGGTTAAATCTGTGTTTAAAATTCACTGCTCGACTGAGGGACATTACAGATAATTGTATGTGTGGAGTACAGAGACGAGTCACTCTAAAACGATGTTAAACACTATTATTGCACACAGAGTGAGTCCATGCAACTTGTTTTGTGACTTGTTTATTCCTGAGCATATTTAGGCTTGCCATAAAGGCTTGAGTAGTTATTTTCATTTTAAATGAATTTGTAAAAATGTCTAAACATTAAATCCACTTTGAAATTAGGAGGTATTGTGTGTATGCAGTGACACAAAATCGAAATGTAACCCATTTAAAATTCAGTTTAACACAAAATGTGGAAAAAGTCAAGGGGCGTGAATACTTTCTGAAGGTGCAGTGTGGGTCTTGTAAATATAGTGTTTACCACCCCCTAATGGCTTCTTAGTTTTAGATTAAATTGGCCCATTGATATGCAGTTTTTCTTATTACCACAGTGTCCGTATTTTACAGTTCTCTAGTCTCACCTTGACATCGTCCCACAGTTCTCTGTCCTCTGTCAGAACACGGGACGTGTGCAGAGGAGTCGGAGGGACCACCATCGACTGCTGTAATGTCAACACACACACACAGTGTAAATGAGAGTCATATTATCCACAGCACTCAGACATGCAGTAGTAATACTCACATTGATCCAAGGGTGGTTCATGAAGTGCCCGATGGTCATCCTCTCGTTAGGGTCTGTCTTCAGCAGCTGGTTGATCAGCTGTTTGGCTACAGAGGTAAAGGTCATAGGTCAACAAGCATAGTAAATAAAACATGATCAGGTAAACTAGTCAAGATGCTTATCAAAGGACCTACAAATCACAACCGTAGAAAAATCTGTCAAATATTTGGAACTTAGCAGAACATAGTTTGTCTTGCAGTGAAGCATCTCCCTCTACTATAGACCACCCCCAGTTTTCTGTCTCTAGTCTGACCTTCCTCAGACACTTCCGCCCACTCAGGGTTGGGGAACTTGTACTGGCCCATCCTGATCCTCTGCTTCATCCCTGGAGAGATGGCCTGGCCAGTGTTAGAGTAGAATGGAGGGAACCCACATAGCCTGGGGACACAGCACACTCTTCAACATGAGAATAGAGCAACTACAGCTACTGTATGCACTCCAACTGGACACTCATTGAACAGTCATTCATACTATATACAAGGAGGGAGAGAAGGAGAGGGGGAAAGCAAGTGGACCATGAGAAGCTTAGTGTTAAAAGAGAGGTAGTAGAGAGAAATGAGGGTGTAAATGAGGCCCAGGGGTGAACAGTAGGGGGAGTGAGAGTGAATGAGAGGCCTGTGACTTGATTCTCACACACAAACAGACACACTTACAGACACACTCACTGACACACTTATAGCACACAGACACACTAGGTACTCACAGGATGTACATGATCACGCCCAGAGACCACATGTCACACGACTTGTCATACTTCTCTGGACCAAGCACCTCGGGGGCTGATAGACAGACATTGAGACAGAGACCAAGACACCAAGAGACAACCAGTCAGGCAGACAGACAGGGACAATATGATGGGTAAAAGTCAACCATAATACTTTATAGCCTACACACCATTCACATCCGGATAGTATACTACACCACTACTGGTGTAACAGACCCAACACTCACCAACATAGTAGGGGGTGTAACAGGGTGTCTGGAGGGAGTTGTGGAGGGTGGTCTCCTTGGCAAAGCCAAAGTCAGTTAGTTTCAGAACGCAATTGGTCTCCTTGGTGGTGTACAGCAGATTTTCAGGCTGTTGTGTGTGTGTGGAGGGAGGGAGGGAGGTGTAAAAAAGAAAGCAATAAGTACATCACTAAAACCACCAGAGGTAAATACATGCCTGTCAGCGAGTGTCAGGTGAAAAATAAAATGATGTAAATGTGTGTCTAGGAGTAGAGTCCCACCTTGACATCTCTGTGAGCTATGTCCATGTGGTGGAGGTACTCGATGGCCGTGCCTATGTCCCTCATGATCTCCGCAGCCTCTGATTAAAAGCCATGACATATGAATCTGATTAACAAAATGCGCACATCTATAGGGTCACTGTAAATAATTGAGCACTGTAAATAATACAACACAGTTCCCCATCATAACTCACCTCTCTCTGTGAACGCCTGGTCCCCTCTGGCCTGAATGTGACTGAACAGCTCCCCTCCTTCCATACTGAGCCAGGAACAACAACACGAGAGACAGATCAGAGCTTCTCAACAAGAGAACAAAGCCATCAATTAAACAAGAACAGCCTTGTCCCTTAGTAATTACCAGGCAATTACTGAGCCCAATCAACTAATTCTAAGCATAATGACCAAGAAAGTGAACTGGGACATATTTGATGTTTATGTAAACTTTCATTTGGCCAGGAGTTTTTCCTGACCACGTGACCTAACCAGGAAAAATTCCTGGCCCTATTAATTAGTTACGGTTTTAAAGTCTGACATGCTAGAAAAGCTAAGAGGATTCATTACACAAATGCATTCTGGTCTATGTAGTCTCTATGGTCCTCACCACTCCATGATGATAAGCAGGCATTTCTTCCCCTGGTGCATGTTCTCATAAAGGCTGAGGATGTGAACGATGTATGGGCCCCCCGACACTCTCCAATGCAGCTCTACCTCTCGCCGCGCCTTAGGACAATCATACAGAATCTGCCCCCAGAAGAAGGGTGGGTATAGAAACAGAGACGAAGAGAGAGAACAATGGGCATGTTTCGGAAGCACATTTACTATGACTAGGTATGATGATGGATGCAGCATGCATCTGTAGTGGAACGTAGGCATCTATGCAACATGTACAGTATCAGTCAAAATTTTGGACACACCTACTCATTCCAGGGTTTTTCTTAATTTTTAAATATTTTCTACATTATAGAATAATAGTGAAGACGTCAAAACTATGAAATAACATATATGGAATCATGTAGTATCCAAAAAGTGTTAAACAAATCAAAATATCTTGCTGTGACAAGGTAGGGTTGGTATACAGAAGATAGCTATTTGGTAAAGACCAAGTCTATATTATGGCAAGGACAGCTAAAATAAGCAAAGAGAAACAACAGTCCATCATTACCTTAAGACATGAAGGCCAGTGAATACGGAACATTTCAAGAACTTTGAAAGTTTCTTCAAGTGAATTTACAAAAACCATCAAGCACTATGATGAAACTGGGTCTCATGAGGACCGCCAGAGGAAAGGAAGACCCAGATTTACCTCTGCTGCAGAGGATAAGGTCATTAGAGTTACCAGCCTCAGATTGCAGCCCAACTAAATGATTCAGAGTTCAAGTTACAGACAACTGTTCAGAGGAGACTGCGTGAATCAGGCCTTCATGGTCGAATTGCTGCAAAGAAACCACTACTAAAGGACACCAATAAGAAGAAGAGACTTGCTTGGGACAAGAAACACAAGCAATGGACATTGGACCGGTGGAAATCTGTCATTTGGTCTGATGAGACCAAATTTGAGATTTTTGGTTCCAACAGCCGTGTCTTTGTGAGGACACAGAGTAGGTGAACGGATGATCTCCACGTGTGGTTCCCACCGTGAAGCATGGAGGAGGAGGTGTGATGGGGTGGGGGTGCTTTGCTAGTGGCACTGTCAGTGATTTATTCAGAATTCAAGGCACACTTAACCAGCATGGCTGCCACAGTATTCTGCAGCGATACGCCATCCCATCTGGTTTGCGCTTAGTGGGACTATCATTTGTTTCTCAACAGGACAATGACCCAACACACCTCCCAGGCTGTGTAAGGACTAGTTGACCAAGAAGGAGAGTGATGGAGTACTGCATTAGATGACCTGGCCTCCACAATCCCCCGACCTCAACCCAATTGAGATGGTTTGGGATGAGTTGGACTGCAGTGTGAAGGAAAAGCAGCCAACAAGTTCTCAGCATATGTGGGAACTCCTTCAAGACTGTTGGAAAAGCATTGCTCATGAAGCTGGTTGAGAGAATGCCAAGAGTGTGCAAAGCTGTCATCAAGGCAGAAGAATCTCAAAAATAAAATAAATGTGGATTTGCTTAACACTTTTTTGGTTACTACATGATTCCATATGTGTTATTTCATAAGTTTGATATCTTCACTATTATTCTATAATGTAGAAAATAGTACAAAATAAAGAAACCCTGGAATAAGTAGGTGTGTCCAAATGTTTTGACTGGTACTGTCTATCCTGTGTGAGTGTGTTTTTGAGTGCATGTGCCCATGTTGTCTATAACCACTCACAGGTCTTGGAGGAATTGATCAAGGGTATAATAACAGCCTTAATCAGGTTAAAATCGCTGAATCTTAGTCCCACATCTCTCTCTCACCTATCTTTGATACTTTCTCTCTCTCTCACACACACACACAGAGTCTCTTCATATTCTCACGTAAGTGAATCTATCATTACAAATAAAATCTGGACCCTTCATTCATATTAATTTGCTTGTCAGGACGATTCCCTCAAGAGCTTTTAAAATGAATGCTGCCTTTTATTAGTGCATTCAAACTCTGCATTCAAAGTGTACCAGTAATAACAACCTTGCAATGTGATTGGATGTAAGGATGGGAGGGATCCCCAGACACCACAGCCAGATAAACTAGCTTATCTTCTGTCTGTGACAGGATGCAGTGCATGGTGGGACAGGGAGGAGAGGGCAGGTTGAGATTAAACTGTTTATAGAGGAGTAACCTAATACTCTGCTGAAAACATTGTCCACAAATACTTGAAGAGCACACTTATGAAAGAATGTATACACTTGTGCCAGTACAACTGATCATACTCAACACATTTCATTGATCTATCTTTTCATCCTTTCATTTCATTGATCTACCTGGACAAAAAGAATAGGGACCTATTTTGGAGGTTGAGACTGTTCCATTGAAAACATATCCATAGGCTTTCTGTTATTGTTTTCTCAAGAATACTTCTGGTGACCCATTATTCTGGTTTTGAATTTGCATAACCTGTTGACCTAGCACTGTTTCCAAGTTGCTCACTATTCCAGTGGTTGAACTTCAAAGAACAGAAGAAAAACATTCCCCACTGGGCACAGATGTCAATTCAATGTCTATTCCGCATTGGTTCAACGTCATTTCATTAAAATGACGTGGAAACAACGTTGATTTAACCAGTGTGTACCCAGTGGGTGACCACAGATCCCCCTATGTCCAGAAAGGATAGATAGAACTTAGAGCACATGCCAAGGCATAACTTAAGGAAAGGGATGGGGAACATCTGGTCCAGGTGGGTTGCATTCTGTGCAGGCTTTTGTTCCAGCCCAGCATGAACACACACCAGATTTGAGTTGAATCAGGTATGTGAGAGCTCGGTTGGAACAAAAGCCTGCACACCAGAGTAGATCCTCTCTAGATGGAACATAGAATCAGTCCAGACAGAGCATGTCATTGTCCATACAACATGACAATGACTACTGGCACTAACAACCTACCCTCTGTGTAAGACACGGTCCCACACAGTACATCACTATCTCTTCCCAGACTCATCCACTGTCTGTCTGGACAGGAGTCGAGTTAGCTTAAAGCGCTGCACTTTTACCGCTGGTGGCTCCTCTCCAAACCTGGCTCACAGAGAGACAGTTATCTATTGGTGTTATTAGTGCTTAAGTGGACCTCTTTACAAGAAGAACAGGCACCAGTCAAAGAAACACACTCTCTCTCTGACTCTCTATATCCTCTTGTTTGTTGATACAGTAAATGTAGCAGAGGGAAGAAGTGGGACAGAATGTGACAGTAAGTGACAACCTCTGTAACCTCTGCACACCAGATGCATGCTGTATACTGTAACCATGCCAAAATATGTCAATATGTCAATCAGTTTTTAGCATTATAATATAATATAATATATATATATATATAATAATGTCCTCCTTCATACAACACCCCACCCCACATCAGACAAATTAAGTAATTCCAAATAAAGGAGTCCCATTGGGGAAAGTGAGCTGCAAAACTGAATGCCAAAATGTGCGAGGGGCTGCCTTAATCAACATCCATGTCATCGGTGCGCAGGGAGCCGCTGTTGTAGGGGGGTTGGTTAACTGCTTTGCTCATGGGCAGAACGGCAGATTATTTGATCCAGCAACCTTTTGGTTACTATCCCAATGCTCTTAACTGCTAGGCTACCTGTCGCCCCTGGTATCAAACCGCAAAGAAGGATGAGAGATCTAGGAAACGACTGTCTAAGATGGAGGAGTAGTGAATAATTGATGACTATTCTCCCTCTTATCGTCACTATTGTAAATACATCCTCAAGTTCCCTTTAATTTACATCAGAGGATAAGAAAAGAAAGCAAGCAAGACCTCAAATACTTGGTGCCACTTGGGTCTGGTGACTGATGGTCTCTCTCGCTCTCTTGCTCAAATTAAATTCAAGGTGCTTTATTGGCATGTGAAACATATTTTTACATTAACAAAGCAAGTGAAATGGATCACACACACACACACACACACACACACTACCTTGAGGGCACACTTCTCCCCTGTCTTCTTGCAGTAGCATTCCATCACCTTCCCACTGATACCCAGTCCTAGTACTTGAGTTGTTATTTTGTAGTCCTCTGTGACTGCGTTGCGTTTGAACTCCAGTTTTGACTGGGCAGGCAGTTGGAAGAGTGTGGGGTCGCTAAGGGTGTCCCTGCCTGGGATGTGTAGAATGCTTCCACTCGGCGTCCCCTGGAGCTGAGGCTCGGATTGGTTGGCTGACTGCCTCTCTTCTCCGTTACCATTGTGTTGCATGATGTGTTTCTTGCGGTTCAATCCCACCCCCCTGCTCTCCACGGAAACAGACAGAGAGAGAGAGAGAGATGCAGTGGTGTCCCCTCCCCGTCCAATGTCCAGCAGCAGCCTCACGTTCCCTTTCTCCCCCCAGCTCCGAGACGAAATGGCAATTTTTCAGATTCCTTTCTCGATTTTACTTTCAATTATGAAGCAAAAATAGGCGAATTATTCCACAGTAGGCTTATTTCTTTCGAGGAATAGCTACCCTATAATAATATTGGCACATTGACCAAATAAGACGTTTTTGCATTGCATGTCTAGAATAGTTAGTTATATGAAGCATTTTGAACTTCACTCTAAAAGAACATTCTAATTTGTGGTATAGTTAACAATCAATTATGCTAAATTTGAGTTTGTATTAAAATAAACGGAACACAGGTAACGTTAAATGTGCAACAGCAAATACATTTGTACCTGATGTCCAGTTTAGTAGGAATTGACCAAAATGCGCATTACATTTCCTGTAAAATCAGCGGCCAAATTTTTTAAAAGATAACAGTCCTCGGTCCAGTTCCCTATCCTCTAAGTTATTATTCTTTCCGTTATTTTCCTCTCCGTTATTTTCCTCTCCTGTGCCCTTATCTGGGGCTACACAAAACTCTTCAACTCCCCTTACGTCAGCGCAGCACGGCTCAAGTTTATTCACACGGCCCTCAACTCTTAAAGGAGCCGCCACACGCAAAGACGGGCGGCCAGTAGGGCATCCCACTGGGCACAAACATAAATTCATTGCCCATTTTAACTAGGCAAGTCAGTTAAGAACAAATTCTATTGACGCTGGGCCAATTGTGCACCACCCTATGGGACTCCCAATCACAGCCAGTTGTGACACAGCCTGGAATTTAACAGGGTATTTAGTGACACCTTTAGCACTGAGATGCAGTGCCTTAGACCACTAAACCACCCGGGAGCCCTATTCCACATTGGTTCAAAGTACTTTTGAAACAGCGTTGATTCAACCAGTGTGTAGGATGTGGCATAGATTTTTGTTTTAACAAAAAGTTGAATAGGACTAAAAATGCTGGTCAGTCACAGAAGTAGTCTTTGGTATTAGACATTGTAACTGCATGTCATAACCTACGTATGACATTATGTACTGCTTTATCTTCAGGACATTCTTGAGAGACACCTCTGACTGGAGATTTACTCTATATTACATGGTCTCAGAAATTTGTGAGAGGCACACATCTCACAGCACATTCTCCAGTGTTATATCAACACTGAAAGAGTGGGACCATATACACACTGGAACCAGTGTTAAATTAACACACTGCTTAGTGTTAAACCTTATTCAGATATTTCCAAAGAGTGCCTTGCCTTTCGAGTGAATTGCAGAGTTACCAGAAATATTCTGTGCAATGGACTTATCAATAAATATGTTAAAGTTATATATATATATTATTGAACACAATATCATACGTATTTCATAAGGTCTTATTTTGAGGGTCTAGTTTTACTTTTATATCTATCAATATCTGTATTTTTTTGACACCAACCTCCAAAAAGCAAGTTCTGTAGGTTCTAGTTTTCACTAATCTTTATTAATGTCCAGTCGTGTGGTCCAGTTCTCATAGCTTTCACTAATCTTTATTAATGTCCAGTCGTGTGGTCCAGTTCTCATAGTTTTCACTAATCTTTATTAATGTCCAGTCGTGTGGTCCAGTTCTCATAGTTTTGACTAATCTTTATTAATGTCCAGTCGTGTGGTCCAGTTCTCATAGTTTTCACTAATCTTTATTAATGTCCAGTCGTGTGGTCCAGTTCTCATAGTTTTGACTAATCTTTATTAATGTCCAGTCGTGTGGTCCAGTGCGGCAAGGAAAGACCTAGTTAAGCTGCAGCTGGCCCAGAACAGAGCGGCATGTTTTGCTCTTCATTGTAATCAGAGGGCTGATATAAATACTATGCATGCCAGTCTCTGGCTAAGAGTTGAGGAGAGACTGTCTGCATCACTTCTTCTTATAAGAAACATTAATGTTTTTTTATTTTACCTTTATTTAACTAGGCAAGTCAGTTAAGAACAAATTCTTATTTTCAATGACGACCCAGGAACAGTCCAGGAACAACTGCCTGTTCAGGGGCAGAACGGCAACCTTGTCAGCTCGGGGGTTTGAACTTGCAACCTTCCGGTTACTAGTCCAACGCTCTAACCACTAGGCTACCCTGCCGCTGTTGAAAATCCCAAATTGGTTGCATAATCAACTTACACACAGCTCTGACACACACACTTATCCCACCAGACATGCCACCAGGGGTCTTCTCATAGTCCCCAAATCCAGAACAAATTGAAGAAAATGTACAGTATTATATAGAGCCCTTATTGCATGGAACATCCTTCCATCTCATATTGCTCAAATAAACAGCAAACTTGGTTTCAAAAAACCGATAAAGCAACACAACAACGCCTCTCTCCTATTTGACCTAGATAGTGTGTGTATACATTTATATGTAGGCCACATATGCCCTTTTAAAAATGTATGTAGTTCTGTCCTTGAGCTGTTCTTGTCTAATAATGTTCTGTATTATGTTTCATGTTTTGTGTGGACCCCATTAAGAGTGGCTGCTGTTTTTGTAACAGCTAATGGGGATCCTAATAAAAATACCAAATACCAAATGTATACAGTGCATTCGGAGAGTATTTAGACCCCTCACCTTTTTCCACATTTTGTTACGTTACAGCCTTATTCTAAAACTGATTAAATAACAAAAAATCCTCAGCAATCTACACTAGAGGTCGACCGATTAATCAGAATGGCCGATTTAATTAGGGCTGATTTCAAGTTTTCATAACAATCGGAAATCGGTCATTTTGGACGCCGATTTTGCAGATGTTTTTATTTTATTTTATTTTTACACCTTTATTTAATCTTTATTTATCTAGGCAAGTCAGTTAAGAACACGTTCTTATTTTCAATGACGGCCTAGGAATGGTGGGTTAACTGCCTTGTCCAGGGGCAGAATTACAGATTTTTACCTTGTCAGCTCAGGGATTCAATCTTGCAACCTTACGGTTAACTAGTCCAACGCTCTAACCTCCTGCCTCACGAGGAGCCCGCCAGTTACGCGAATGCAGTAAGAAGCCAAGGTAAGTTGCTAGCTAGCATTAAACTTAATCAATCATAATCTCTAGTTATAACTAGGCGTGTCCTGCTTTGCATATAATCGATGCAGTGTGCATTCGCGAAAAAGGACTGTCGTTGCTCCAATGTGTACCTAACCAGAAACACCAATGCCTTTCTTAAAATCAATACACAGAAGTATATATTTTTAAACCTGCATATTTAGCTCAAATAAATCCAGGTTAGCAGGCAATATTAACCAGGTGAAATTGTGTCACTTCTCTTGCGTTCATTGCACGCAGAGTCAGGGTATATGCAACAGTTTGGGCCGCCTGGCTCCTTGCGAACTAATTTTCCAAAATTTTACGTAATTATGACATAACATTGAAGGTTGTGCAATGTAACAGAAATATTTAGACTGATGGATGCCACCCGTTAGATAAAATACGGAACGGTTCCGTATTTCACTGAAAGAATAAACGTCTTGTTTTCGAGATGATCGTTTCCGGATTCGACCATATTAATGACCTAAGGTTCGCATTTCTGTGTGTTATTATGTTTTAATTAAGTCTATGATTTGATAGAGCAGTCTGTCTGAACGAGGGTAGGCACCAGCAGGCTCATAAGCATTCATTCAAACAGCACTTTTGTGCGTTTTGCCAGGAGCTCTGCTGTTTATGACTTCAAGCCTATCAACTCCCGAGATTAGGCTGGTGTAACGATGTGATGTGAAATGGATAGCTAGTTAGCGGGGTGCACGCTAATAGTGTTTCAAACGTCACTCGCTCTGAGACTTGGAGTAGTTGTTCCCTTTGCTCTGCATGGGTAACGCTGCTTCGAGGGTGGCTGTTGTTGTTGTGTTCCTGGTTCGAGCCCAGGTAGGAGCGAGGAGAGGTACGGAAGCTATACTGTTACACTGGCAATAATAAAGTGCCTATAAGAACATCCAATAGTCAAAGGTATATGAAAAACAAATGGTATAGAGAGAAATAGTCTTATAATTCCTATAATAACTACGACCTAAAACTTCTTACCTGGGAATATTGAAGACTCATGTTAAAAGGAACCACCAGCTTTCATATGTTCTCATGTTCTGAGCAAGGAACTTAAACGTTAGCTTTCTTACATGGCACATATTGCACTTTTAATTTATTCTCCAACACTTTGTTTTTGCATTATTTAATCCAAATTGAACATGTTTCATTATTTATTTGAGGCTAAATTGATTTTATTGATGTATTATATTAAGTTAAAATAAGTGTTCATTCAGTATTATTTGTAATTGTCATTATTACAAATACATTTCAATAATCAGCCGATTAATCGGTATCGGCTTTTTTTGTCCTCCAATAATCGGTATCGGTGTTGAAAAATCAGAATCGATCGACCTCTAATCTACATACAATACCCCATAAAGACAAACTGAAACAGGTTTTTAGAAAAACAGAAAGGTTTGTAAACAATTGTTTACAGACAGATTACTTCACTTATAATTCACTGTATCACAATTCCAGTGGGTCAGACGAGATATTTTGAGTGAAAACCTCCTTCCATCAGCAAGGGCATTGAAGATGAAACGTGGCTGGGTCTTTCAGCATGACAATGATCCCAAACACACCGCCCGGGCAACGAAGGAGTGGCTTCGTAAGAAGCATTTCAAGGTCCTGGAGTGGCCTAGCCAGTCTCCAGATCTCAACCCCATAGAAAATCTTTGGAGCGAGTTGAAAGTCCTTGTTGCCCAGCAACAGCCCCAAAACATCACTGCTCTAGAGGAGATCTGCATGGAGGAATGGGCCAAAATACCAGCAACAGTGTGTGAAAACCTTGTGAAGACTTACAGAAAACGTTTGACCTCTGTCATTGCCAACAAAGGGTATATAACAAAGTATTGAGATAAACTTTTGTTATTGACCAAATACTTATTTTCCACCATAACTTGCAAATAAATTCATTCAAAAAACCTACAATGTGATTTTCTGGATTTGTTTTCTCTCGTTTTGTCTGTCATAGTTGAAGTGTACCTATGATGAAAATTACAGGCCTCTCTCATCTTTTTAACTTGCACAATTGGTGGCTGACTAAATAATTTTTTACCCCACTGTACCTCTGAGAGAAAACACACAGAGGCAGAACTCCACTCTTTCCTAGAGGGAATCTCGCTACCTAAACTATCAGAGACCGACCAAGATCTCAACTCATCCATCACTCCTGAGGAGATCCTGGAGGCAATTACCTCCATGCCACCTAATAAGTCCCCAGGCTCAGATGGATTCCCCAGAGAGTTCTACAAAGCTTTTTGGCCCCAGCTCAGCCCTATCTTTATGCCAATGCTGGAGGATTTTTGCAAAAAAGGAGTTCTCCCAGACTCAATGCACACAGCTCGCATTACAGTGTTGCTCAAAAAGGACAAGGACCCCCTATCCTGCTCGTCCTTCCGGCCCATAAGCTTGTTGGATTTCGACTATAAAATAATTACCAAATTGCTCGCCAAAAGACTTAACACTCTTCTTCCCAAAATAATAAAAGCGGACCAAACTGGATTTATTAGAGACAGATACTCTTCTGATAACATTTGCCGTCTTTTTGATATTATTGATCAAGTAAACGCACAGAAGACCCATGTCCTGCTGGCTTCACTGGATGCTGACAAGGCGTGACAGGATGGAGTGGAGCTTTCTGTTTTCAGTCTTAGAAAAGTTCAATATGGGCCCAAATTTTATTAAATGGATCAAATCACTATACTCTCATCCAAATGCCATGGTGACTACTAATGGACTGAACTCTGACAGATTCCCTCTGAAACGGGGCACAAGACAAGGGTGCTCGCTGTCCCCCCTGCTCTACTTGTTGGGGGCGGAGCCTCTGGCAGAGCTGATAAGGAGCAATCCAAGTATTATGGATGTTTCTGCAGGCGGCCTGCAGCACAAGAACGATCTCCAAACCTGGATCTCCCTCCCAATTAGCTTAGTAGGAAGAATTAATGTCATCCGTATGAACGTCCTCCCTAGACTGAACTACTTATTTCAGATGCTCCCATGCTATATCCCAGTTTCCTTTTTCAAAACAACTAATCAAAGCATCACCAAATTTTTATGGGGCAATAAAAAACCTAGGATCAAGTTTTCCACTCTATCGAAACCTGAATCTAAGGGTGGTCTTGCTCTTCCCTCCCTTCAATTGTACTACTGGTCTGCCTAAATCCGCAACATGCTAACATGGATCACAAACAGACAAGAGTCAACGTGGATTCAGATAGAAGCCCAAACCTGTGGTTCATTGCCCTTAAGCTCAATTATATTCATTAATAACTTTAGTGAAGTGGGCAACATAGCCAAAACCTTTGTGATTTACAGCACCCTACTAGCGTGGAGGGACTGTAAGAAATACCTGGGCATTTCCTCCCAAATATGTTCTCACTCGCCTATAGTAGGCAACCCAGACTTGCCAAAAGCCCTGAGGGATGCCAACTTTAATCTTTGGCATACTCTAGGAATCAGGACCTTTTCAGACCTATTTCATCAGAAAACCACTACACTGAAATCCTTTCAATAGCTCTGCAGTGAATTCAATGTGCCAAGATCCCATTTTTCAAAAATATCTTCAAATTAGACATGTAATTTCCTCATTTACCTCCAAGAGGAGGTTTAGAACTCAGTTGAATGAAGTTGAAACCCTTCTTGTCACAGCACAATCCCATTAAAGGCAAAATATCTTACATCTTGAGAAAGGAGGCTCCTCCTTTACTCCTTTGAAAATAATTTGGGAAAAGGACCTAGGTCTGACTATCAGTGATGAACTATGGGCGGAGGTTTGCAACAGGGTATACTGCACCTCTACTAATGTAAAAATGAAAGAATCTAATTACACATTTTTGTACAAATTTTATTACACTCCTTTGAAATACCATAGAATGAAAACAGATATGTCTCCTAACTGTAAAAGATGTACCTCTGAAAGTGGAACCTATATGCATGTATTTTGGAGCTGTAGAGAGATTGCCAGATTCTGGCAATCTATACATACTGCTGCACAGAAAATACTAGATGTACAGTTTGATATGAAATAAAATGTGGATTGATCAGATTGTTGACTTTCTCCCTCTGGAAAAACTCACTTATGACCTCCGCAAGAGACAGCCCAAGTTTGATAGACTCTGGTCTCCACTATTCAACTATATTTCAAACTGGACAGAGTGAACGGGGTGACTAGGGAAATGTACAGATACATGTTGTGTAAGGTGCTGTAAAACCTAAAAACGAATGATTGGCTCGTCGTCTCAGCGAAGGCTAGAAATAGCTGATAAGAACCTTCATAGTGCTGCTGCAAGTTTTATATATGTTTTTTTTGGTGTTATTTTTTTTAATTTGTGAGTACGTGTAGGTATGTAGGATATGTGTGTGTGTATGGGTGTGAATGTATGTATGTATATGTGTACGTATGTGTGTGTATGTATGTATGTATATATGTATATATATATATATACACACACCAAAAAAAAAAAAGTTTATTATTTTTCTTAATCTTTTATTTTAATTGTATTTTTTTTAAATGTATTATTATTATATATTTTAACTTCTTTTTTTAAACTTTTTTTAAGCCTGTCACATCTGTGAATGTGGAATGTGTTTAGTTGGTTGATTGAAAAACAAGAAAACAAAAAAAAAAAGTGCTGAACAAATAGTTATATTGACTACGTTCGCCCTAGCGCCTTATTAATGTCTTAATTGAAATTAAGGATTGCCTCTTATCCGCTTGTCGTCCCCTTATGCCACAGTTTGTACATCTCAATTGTCTGTAGAAACCACATTTGTTCAAGCAAGTCAGCCATATCAGCAATGTTTTTTTTAAAGGCAGTAAATGAGGCTGAATGAACAGCTTCGCTGCCAGACAAGGATCTGCTGATAGCCAGGTGTAGCAGTGGTAAGGATTCACTCCATGGTGCTGAAAAGAAAGCTTTGCTGTTGGGACAGCTTTATGTAGGCCCTAACAGTTTGTGGGTACTGTTTGCCACCTTTATATTGTAATTAATGTATTGTTTAGTGTTGTGTAGTGGCTTTGCTGGCATGAATCCCAATTTATTTATTTTTTGCCCCATTTTTTTTTTTTTTTACATGCTAACATCACAACTAGATGCTGCTACCACCACCATACTTCATCGTAGGGATGGTGCCAGGTTTCCTCCAGACATTATGCTGGCATTCAGGCTTCATCAGCAATCTTGTTTCTCATGGTCTGTGAGTCTTTTAGGTATCTTTTGGCAAACTCCAGGCGGGCTGTCATGTGCCTTTTTACTGAGGAGTGGCTTTCATCTGGCCACTCTTCCATAAAGACCTGATTGGTGGAGTGCTGCATAAATGGTTGTCCTTCTGGAAGATATTCCCATCTCCACAGAGGAACTCTGGAGCTTTGTCAGAGTGTCTATCGGGTACTTGGTCACCTCCCTGAGCAAGGCCCTTCTCCCCGATTTCTCAGTTTGACTGGGCGGCCAACTCAAGGAAGAGTCTTGGTGGTTCCAAACTTCTTCCATTTAAGAATGATGAAGGCCACTGTGTTCTTGGGGACCTTCAATGCTGCAGCCATTTTTTGGTAGCCTTCCCCAGATCTGTGCCTCGACACAATCCTGTCTCGGAGCTCAACGGACAATTCCTTCGACCTCTGACATGCACTGTCACCTGTGGGACCACACAGGTGTGTGTGCCTTTCCAAATCATGACCAATCAGTTTAATTTACCACAGGTGGATCCAATGAAGTTGTAGAAACATTTAAAGGGTGATCAATGGAAACATGATACACCTGAGCTCAATTTAGATTCTTATAGCAAAGGGTCTGAATACCATTGGAAATAAGATATCTGTGTTTTATTTGTATTAAATATAGTTTTCGCTTTGTCATTATGGGGTATTGTGTTTATATTGCTGAGGATTTAAAAAAAATCCATGTTAGAATAAGGCTGTAACATAACAAACTGTGGAAAAAGTCAAGGGGTCTGAATTCTTTCCGAAGGCACTGTATATCTTGATGCTTAGTCACCTTATCCCTCCCTATACAGTGCCTTGAGAATGTATTCACACCCCTTGACTTACTCCACATTTTGTTGTGTTACAGCCTGAATTTAAAAAAATAAAGTATTTTTTCTCACCCATATGCATACAATACCACATTAGGACAATGCGTTTTTAGACATTTTAGCTAATCTATCGAAAATTAAATACAGAAATATCTTATTTTGATATGTATTCACACCCGTGAGTCAATAACTTTGTAGAAGCACCTTTGGCAGCGTTTACAGCTGTGTCTTTCTGGGTAAGTCTAAGAGCTTTCCATACCTGGATTGTGCAACATTTGGCCATTATTATTAAAATAATTCTTCAAGATCTGTCAAATTAGTTGTTGATCATTGCTAGACACCCATTTTCAAGTCGTGCCATAGATTTTCAAGTAGATTTTAGTCAAAACTCTAACTCGAACATTCACTCGTCTTGGTAAGCAACTCCAGATTTGGCCTTGTGTTTTAGGTAATTGTCCTGCAGTAAGGTGAATTAATCTCCCAGTGTCTGGTGGAAAAAGCAGTTGGAACCAGGTTTTCCTCAAGTATTTTTCCTGTGCTTAGCTACATTCTGTACATTTTTTTTATCCTGAAAAAGTGCCCAGTTCATAACAATTACAAGTATACACATAACATGATGCAGCTACCACTATGATTGAAAATATGAAGAGTAGTACTCAGTAATGTGTTGGATTGGATTTGCCCCAAACATAACACTTTGTATTCAGGACAAAAAGTTAATTGCTTTGCCACATTTTTTGCATTATTACTTTATTGCCTTGTTGCAAACAGGATGCATGTTTTGGAATATTTTTCATCCTGTACAGGCTTCCTTCTTTCCACTCTATCAATTAGGTTAGTATTGTGGAGTAACTACAATGTTGTTGATCCATCCTCAGTATTCTCCTATCACAGTCATTCAACTCTGTAACTGTTTTAAAGTCACCATTGACATCATAGTGAAATTATTGAGCAGTCTCCTTCCTCTCCGGCAACTGAGTTAGGAAGGAAGTCTGTATCTTTGTAGTGACTGGGTGTATTGTTACACCATCCAAAGTGTAATTAATAACTTCATCATGCTCAAAGGGATATTCAATGTCTGTTATTTTCATTTTTACCCAACTACCAATAGGTGCACTTCTTTTTGAGCCATTGGAAAACTGAGGGACCTTACAGGTAATTGTGTGTGGGGTACAGAGATGAGGTAGTGATTCAAAAACCATGTTAAAAAATAATATTGCACACAGAGTAAGTCCATGCAACTTATGTGACTTGTTAAGCAAATGTATATACTTATATAGGTTTGACATAACAAAGGGGTTGAACACTTATTGACTTAAGACATTTCAGCTTTTCATTTTTTCTGAATTTGTTTAAAAACAACAACAACATAATTCTACTTTGAAATTATGGGGTATTGTGTGCAGGCCAGTGACAAAACTTTTCAACGAAATCAATTTTAAATTCAAGCTAACACAACACAAATTTGAAAAAAGTCAAGCGGTGTGAATACTTTCTGAAGGCACTTTACATATCTGCCTCTATCACTCCAGTATCCTTGCACATTGTAAATATGGTTTTGGAACTGACCCTGTATGTAGTTAACTTGTGCTCTTCTTATTTCACATTTTATTTCTTGTGTTTTTGTTCTATGTAGCCAGGTGGTAAAAGCACATAGCTGTATTAATTTATATCCACTAGACGGTACTGTCCCTTTAAGAGATGCATAAATAATGAGTGCATGCGGTCATACTTGAAGTAAAAGTCACCCAGTAATGTCATACTTGAGTAAGGGTCTAAATGTATTTGGTTTTAAATATACCTAAGTATCAAAAGTAAATGTAATTGCTAAAATATACACTTAAGTATCAAAAGTTCAAGTAAACATATACATCATTTAAAATTCCTTATATTAAGCAAACCAGATTGCACCATTTTCTTGTTTTTTAAATGTACAGATAGCCAGGGGCACGCTCCAACACTCTGACATAATTTGCAAACAAAGCATGTGTTTAGTGAGTCTGCCAGATCAGAGGCAGTAGGGATGACCAGGGATGTTCTCTTGATAAGTGTGTGAATTAGACCATTTTCTTGTCCTGCCAAGAATTCAAAATGTAACGAGTACTTTTGGGTGTGAGGGAAAATGTATGGAGTAAAAAGTACATAATTTTCTTTAGGAATGTAGTGAAGTAAAAGTAAATGTTGTCAAACATAAAGCACAGATACCCCAAAAAACTACTTAAGTAGTACTTTCAAGTATTTTTACTTAAGCACTTTACACCACTGCATATGCCATTTCCCCCAGTGCTATATGAGTGAGATGAGGACCTACTGTTCCATGTAAGGTCACGTGGACAGTGTGTTTGTAAGTACAGATGTACAGGAGAAACCAGCTGTCTCTTTGGAAGATGTTCTTAAAGTGGTGGCCGAGCAGAGTAAAGCCATTGGGGAACTAACAAATGCAGTCCGGGGTCTTGCACTAAACAAGGAGAAGACTGGTAATGACACAGGTGTGAAACTCCAAACCAAAGTTTACTGATGACGGTCAGCCCATTTGCTTCAAGTGTAAAGGTGTGGGACACATTGTTAAGCAGTGCACAAAGAAGAGCATGCCTACCATCCTTGGTTGTCAAGAACTGGGTAATTCGGGGAAAATCTGTAGGCCTACCCAAAAGTACTTGTTGTCGTGGTGGGAGGTTGCTGCAAACTGTTTGCTGGATACTGGAAGCCACGTCATCACTATCACTGAGTCATTCTTCAGATAACACTTATTAGGGCAAGATGAAGACATGCTTTCTACAACAGGATTGCTTAAGATAACTGCAGCTAACGGGTTGGACATCCCTTACCTAGGTTACCTTGAGATAGACGTAGAGACCATGGGGCCACCTTAATTGGGTGTGACTTCCTGATAGTCAAAGAGCCTCGGTAGTCACAGACTACAGTACCAGGTCTCCTTGGAATGAACATCATCAGCAGACGCAGACAACTCTCATGCTAAGTTTGACACAACTCTAGGTGGAGAGTTGGATTCTGATTGGAGAGAAGCCTTTCAGCAAGTACATACTGTAAATGTAATTTCATTCAGCTGTGCGTGTGGCTGGTAGGGATACTGTAAATGTACCTGTGTTTTCCCGTGGACACAGTCTATGCAAGTGGACTTAAAACTCTTTCGGGAGACAGCACCAGGATGCTGTTTGGAGCCAAATAAAATACCATTGCCAAGTGGTCTCGTGGTCATTCCCACACTTGTGGAGTCAGAGTCATGTGTTTCCAGTTCAACAAAATTTCTCTCAGGAGGATGTGTGGTTGAACCCCAGGACCCAACTTGGCATTCTGACTCAGCTTGAGTGTGTTCACAGTGATCAATGTGAGGTGACTTTTGACAGAAAAGATGGTCAGACATCTAACGGTGACATTAATTTGATACTGGACAGCCTATACATTGGTGGGACAAAGGAAGAACAAGCCGGTTAGCTGCTTTTTTGGACAGTTACTCAGATGTGTTTGCTTTCTAGGATGAGGACCTGGGTTAGATTTATTTGGTCAATGACAGACCAGTAACACAGCCCTACCGCCGCATTTGTCCTACGCAGTGTAAAGAGGTTAAGGAGCACATAATCAAGCTTCTGAAGAAGGGTGTCACCCAGGCGAGCTCTAGCTCATACGCTTCCCCTTTGGTCTTTGTCCATAAGAGTGATGGGAGTCTTCATCAATGTGTTGACTATAGGCGACTGAACGCAAAAAACAGACGTGACGCATTTCTTTTGCCTCGCATCGATAAAAGTTTTGATGCCCTTCATGGTGCAAAGTTTTTTTTCGACCTCTGATATTGTAAGTGGTTATCATCAGGTTGCAGTGCAAGTGACAGACACATGACTGCATTTACAACTTAGGTGGGTTTGTAATGGTCCTGCGATGTTTCAACCACTCATGCAAGTTACTATGAGTGACCTAGTCTTTCAGATACTGTTAGTATACTTGGATGACATACTCGTGTTCTCTCAGATATTCAAGGACCACTTGGAGAGACTTGAGACAGTTTTGGAGCGACTGAAAGATACAGGGTTGAAAGTGAAGCTTGAGAAGTGGCATTTCCTCCAGCAAGAAGTAGGTTTCCTTGGGCATCATATTTCAGGAGAGGGAATTGGGACAGAGCCAGAGAAGATCACCTCTGTAAAACCGTGGCAAGTCCCCAGTACACTCAAAGATCTGAGGTTGTTTATTGGCTTCTGTAGCTCCTACAGGTTCATTGAGGGTTTTTCCAAACTAGCTGGCCCTCTCCATTACCTAGCCAATGCTTTCCTCATAAAAGATAGCCCTGAAAAAGCGAAACAGCTGCTTTCGAGCTGTTGAAAGAGAAACTTACCACTGCTCCTATGTTAGGTTATGCTGATTTTACTCATACTTTCATTGTAGAGACATATTCAAGTGGCCTAGGATTAGGTGCTGTTCTCTACCAGCAGCAAGGAGATAGGAAGAGAGTAATAGCATACTCCAGCAGGAGTCTCAGCAATGCTGAAAAGAATGACTGGAACTGTTGTTTCAGAGACATTTCTAGGGGCTCTTTTGGGCTCTAAGTTCACTGTGATAACAGACAGCCTTTCTACAGCCAAGTTAGGTGCCATTGAGCAAAGATGGATGGCTCAGTTAGCAGTGTTTGACTGAGTTCAAGTACCACCCGGGATGCTGCAATGCAGCTGCAGATGCCCTCTCTAGGCAGCCGTTTGCATGGTAATGATAATGCCGAGTATGATGATTGTGTGGCCATTTGCAATATCATTCGACAGGGGACAGCTATGGAACCAGACTTACTGACAGCAAGAGCCAAGTGTAGTAAGATCAGACAGATTTGTGCCTCAGAAGATGATAGTGAGTATCAGGGTAACACACCAACACTTCCTGGTTACTCTAAAGTATGAGTTACGCAAGTTTCAGGACACAGAGCCTACACTCAGCGAGTTCAGAAAGTTTTGGGACAGACAGATAAACCCTACTCACAAGGAGAGGTCAGGATTAACTAAGCCAGTTATGTCCATGCTGAAGTAGTGGCATCGAGTAAAACAGGTTGTTGTACCGTGTGATTGAGGACGCCCATGTAGGTGAATGTCACCAGCTACTGTTGCCAGCTTGCTTGAAAGAACCAGTACTTGAAAGTGTACATGATCGCATGGGACACCAAGGGATAGAATGCACACAGAACCTCCTGAGACAGAGATGGGAGTTGGGATGTATGAAGATGTTTAAGCAGTGGGTGAAGAAATGCCAGAGATGTATTCTGTCAAAAAAGCCACAGCCCAAAATAAATGCACCAATGAAACCCTTCCTAGCTTCAAGTTGTGGACTTCACCATCCTTGAATTTGCATCTGATGGCTGTGAGAATGTGTTGGTGGTAATGAATGTTTTCACTAAGTTCACACAGGCGTTCCCTACTCGTGACCAGAAAGCAGATACTACAGTCAAGGTCCTTTTCAAGGAGTGGTTCATGAAGTATGGTGTCCCTGAGAGATTGCACTCTGACCAGGGAAAATCTTTGAGAGTGAAGTCATCGCCGAGTTGTATAAGCTTTATGGAGTCAAGAAAACCTGCATGACCCCCCATCACCCTATGGGGACCGCTCAGTGCGAGAGGTTTAATAGAACGCTCCATGATCTCCAGGGCACACTGCCTCCAGAAAAAAGCTATGTTGGCCTGAGCAGTTACCAGAGTTGGTGGATGCCTACAATGTGACGCCCCATTCCACCATTGGGTACTCGCCGTACTACCAGCTTTTTGGGGTCCAACCACACCTTCCCGTTGATTCTTTTTTAGGTCAAGAGCAGGTGCTCGACAAAAAACACGACTGGCTGGTTGTTCACCAGGAGCGTTTGAACAACAGAAAGTTGAACTACACAAAGACAAAGTGTACCATCCACCCATTGATGTAGGCCAACTGGTTTACTTACGCCACAAACCTAAGGGTAGGAACAAGATTCAGGATTCTTGGGGTCCTACTATGTACAGAATGATCGAGGTACAGGGTACTTACTACAAATGCGGTCAAGCCGTTAGAGCAGGGGTGGGCAATTCCAGTCCTCGAGGGCCTGATTGGTGTCACAGTTTTGCCCCAGTCAACACACCTGACTCCAATAATCACCTAATCATGATATTCAGTTTAGAATGCAATTTGATTATTTAGATGTGTTTGCTAGGGATGGAGGAAATCAGGCCTTCAAGGAGTTGCCCACCCCTGCATCAGACAAATTCTGAATCCAGATGTCTTTTATACATATTGTTCCTATGGCCGGATATGGAATCATTCAATATCCTGAGATATTGTCCATTCCACATGTTATGTTATTCTAAAATGGATTAAACAAATAAAACATCCAATCTACACACAATACCCCATAATGACAAAGCAAAAACATGTTTTTAGAAATGTCAAATTCAGACCCTTTGCTATGAGACTCAACATTGAGCTCAGGTTCATCCTGTTTCCATTGATCATCCTTGAGATGTTTCTACAACTTGATTGGAGTCCATCTGTTGTGAATTCAATTGATTGGACATGTTTTGGAAAGGCACACACCTGCCTATATAAGGTCCCACAGTTGACAGTGCATCTCAGAGCAAAAACCAAGCCATGAGGTCGAAGGAATTGCTCTTGGAGCTCCGAAGTTTGGAACCACCAAGACTCTTCCTAGAGCTGGCCATTCGGCCAAACTGAGCAATCGGGGAAGAAGGGCCTTGGTCAGGGATGTAACCGAGAACCTGATGGTCACTCTGACAGAGCTCCAGAGTTCCTCTGTGGAGATGGTTGTCCTTCTGGAAGGTTCTCCCATCTCTGCAGCACTCCACCAATCAGGCCTTTATGGTAGAGTGGCCAGACAGAAGGCATTCCTCAGGAAAAGGCACATGACTGCCTGCTTGGTTTGCCAAAAGGCACCTAAAAAGCAAGATTCTCTGGTCAGAAGCAAGATTCTCTGGTCTGACGAAACCAAGATTGAACTCTTTGGCAAGGGGTCTGAATCAAGGGGTCAAGGGGTCTGAATACTTTCTGAATGACATGCTATTCTAGGTGACATGCTATTCTTTCTCTTCAAGTTGACAAATACTGATTGTATAAATTGCATATCTGTATTTTCTCAGCACATTCATATATAGTAAGCCATATTGATTCCAGATATGCTTCTCTTGGCTGAGGTATAAGGATCTTGATATGCTGAAAATCAGGATGATATGATGCATTTCTGAGTTTTCAGACAAACATGAAATCCATATTTTTCTTTCATGCCCCAATCATTTTTGGATTCCCTCCAGATATCATACATGATATGGCCGGATATTGACTTACACCGCAGAAAATGTCATTCTTGTTGCTAGGCTATTTTTGTGTGGGGTTTTAACATTATCATTATAATTTTTATATTAAATTATAGCTAGTCTGAAAGAATATGGATGTATTGTTTGTCAAATTATTGAGCATGTCGTCAACTCAAATAGATAGAGAAAATAATAAAATATGCAAGTCCATATCTATCTATTTGAAAATATTTTCTCTATATGATGATAAATACTGTCAGTAGGCTTACATAGTATATTTTCTCTGCACATACAATGCATATGCTCTTGACTGAGGTCCATATCAAGATCTTAATACGTTAAATAAGGACATTTTCTGATGCTTATGATGCTCAATAACTTGACAAACAATAAATCCATATTATTCTTTCAGACTCTAGCTATAATTTAATGATAAATAGTAATTTAATATAAAAATTATAAATAAAATGGTATCCCCCCCCCCACCACAAAAGTAGCCTAGCAACAAGAATCACACATTTTCTGCTGTGGAGTTCCAACTGTCATTTTTAAATTTGGGCACCACTAATGAGTATGTAAACGGTGTGTAGTTGAACTGACAACTGGAGAATATCTCAAAGAAGTTAATGCTAAAGTGAGTCAAATAGAATTTTATTTGTCACATGCGCCAAATACAACAGGTGACCTTACCGTGAAATGCTTACTTACAAGCCCTTAACCAACAATGCAGTTCAAGAAATAGAGTTGTCAATGTAGATAGCCTAGGTGACCACTTGATTAATTGTTCAGCAGTCTTATGGCTTGGTGGTAGAAGCTGTTAAGGAGCCTTTAATGAGCCTTTTGGACCTAGACTTGGCACTCCTGTACCGCTTGCTGTGCGGTATCAGTGAGAACAGTCTATGACTTGGGTGACTGGAGTCTTTGGGCCTTCCTCTGACACCGCCTAATATATACAGTGGCTTGCGAAAGTATTCACCCCCTTGGCATTTTTCCTATTTTGTTGCCTTACAACCTGGAATTAAAATAGATTTTTTGGGGGGGGTTTGTATCATTTGATTTACATAACATGCCTACCACTTTGAAGATGCAAAATATTTTTTATTGGGAAACAAACAAGAAATCAGACAAAAAAACTGAAAACCTGAGTGTGCATCACTATTCACCCCCCCCCAAATTCGATCCTTTGTAGAGCCACCTTTTGCAACAATTACAGGTACAAGTCTCTTGGTGTATGTCTCTATAAGCTTTGCACATCTAGCTACTGGGATTTTTGCCCTTTCTTCAAGGCAAAACTACTCCAGCTCCTTCAAGTTGGATGGGTTCTGCTGGTGTACAGCGATCTTTAACTCATACCACAGATTCTCAATTGGATTGAGGTCTGGGCTTTGATTAGGCCATTCCAATACATTTAAATGTTTCCCCTTAAACCACCATGGTGTTATTTTAGCAGTATGCTTAGGGTCATTGTCCTGCTGGAAGATGAACCTCCGTCCCAGTCTCAAATCTCTGGAAGACTGAAACAGGTTTCCCTCTAGAATTTCCCTGTATTTAGCACCATCCATCATTCCTTCAATTCTGACCAGTTTCCCAGTCCCTGCCGAGGAAAAACATGGTTTTCTCGGGGTGATGAGAGGTGTTGGGTTTGCGCCAGGTTTGCGTTTTCCTTCATGGACAAAAAGCTACATTTTTGTCTCATCTGACCAGAATATCTTCTTCCATATGTTTGGGGAGTCTCCCACATGCTTTTTGGCGAACACCAAATGTGTTTGCTTATTTTTCTCTTCAAGTAATGGCTTTTTTCTGTCCACTCTTCTGTAAAGCTCAGCTCTGTGGAGTGTATGGCTTAGAGTGGTCCAATGGACAGATACTCCAATCTCTGCTGTGGAGCTTTGCAGCTCCTTCAGGGTTATCTTTGCTCTTTGTTGCTGATTAATGCT
Source organism: Oncorhynchus clarkii lewisi (assembly GCF_045791955.1). NCBI lineage: Eukaryota > Metazoa > Chordata > Actinopteri > Salmoniformes > Salmonidae > Oncorhynchus > Oncorhynchus clarkii. The sequence goes on along the minus strand of NC_092163.1, from coordinate 51,667,072 downwards.
GATTGATGCCCTTCTTGCCTGGTCCGTGAGTTTTGGTGGGCCTAATCTCTTGACTGTTTTTTTGTGGTGCCATTGTGGTTCCATTTTTGAATAATGGGTTTAATTGTGCTCCGTGGGATGTTGAAAGTTTCTGATATTTTTTTATAACCCAACCCTGATCTGTACTTCTCCACAACTTTGTCCCTGACCTGTTTGGAGATCTCCTTGGTCTTCATGGTGTTGCTTGCTTGGTGGTGCCCCTTGCTTTTTGACGTTGCAGACTCTGGGGCCTTTCAGAACAGCTGTATATATACTGAGATCATGTGACACTTAGATTGCACACAGGTGGACTTTACTTAATCAATTATGTGATTTCTGAAGGTAATTGGTTGCACCAGATCTTATTTAGGGGCTTCATAGCAAAGGGGGTGAATACATATGCACGCAGCACTTTTCAGTTTTATATGTTTTTGAAACAAGTTATTTTTTTCATTTCACTTCACCAATTTGGACTATTTTGTGTATGTCCATTACATGAAATCCAAATAAAAATCCAGTTAAATTACAGGTTTGCAAAATAGGAAAAATGAAAAAGGGATGAATACTTTGCAAGGCACTGTAGGTCCTGGATGGCAGGAAGCTTGGCCCCAGTGATGTATTGGGCCGTACGCACTACCCTCTTTAGCGCCTTACAGTCGGATGCCGAGCAGTTGCCATACCAGGCGATGACGTAACCGGTCAGGATGCTCTTGATGGTGCAGCTGTATAACTTTGAGGATCTGGGGACACATGGCAAATATTTTTAATTCTCCTGACCTATGCCCTCTTCAGTACCGTCTTGGTGTGTTTGGACCATGATTGTTTGTTGGTGATGTGGATACCAAGGAACTTGAAACTCTCGACCAGCTCCAGAACAGCTCCGTCAATGTTAATGGGGGCACGTTTCTGCCGTCCTTTTCCTGTAACCCACGATCAGCTCCTTTGTCTTGCTCACGTTGAGGGAGAGGTTGTTATCCTAGCACCAAACTGCCAGGTCTCTGACCTCCTCCCTATATGCTGTCTCATCGTTGTCGGTGATCAGGCCTACCAATGTTGTGTCGTCAGCAAACTTAATGATGGTGTTGGAGTCGTGCTTGGCTACGTAGTCATGGGTGAACAGGGAGTACAGGTAGGGACTAAGCACAAACCGCTGAGGGGCCCCAGTGTTGATGATCAGCGTGGCAGATGTGTTGTTGCCTACCCTTACCACCTGGGGGCGACCCCTCAGGAAGTCCAGGATCCAGTTGTAGAGGGAGGTGTTTAGTCCCAGGGTCCTTAGCTTAGTGATGAGCTTTGTGGGCATAATGGTGTTAAACGCTGAGCTGTAGTCAATGAGCAATATTCTCACATACCTTTGCTTTCTTGGGCACAAGGACTATGGTGGTCTGCTTGAAACATGTAGGTATTACATTACAGACTCGGTCAGGGAGAGGTTGAAAATGTTAGTGAAGACACTTGGCAGTTAGTCCGCGCATGCTCTGAGTACACGTCCTGGTAATCCGTCTGGTCACGCGGCCTTGTGAATGTTGACCTGTTTGAATGTCTTGCTCACATCGGTTACGGAAAGCGTGATCACACAGTCGTCTGGAACAGCTTGTGCTCTCATGCATGCTTCAGTGTTGCTTGCCTCGAAGTGAGCGTAAAAGGTATTTAGCTCATCTGGTAAGCTTGTGTCACTGGGCAGCTTGCGGCTGGGTTTCCCTTTGTAGTCCGTAATAGTTTGCAAGCCCTCCCACATCCAACGAGAGTCAGAGCCAATGTAGTAGGATTCAATCTTATCTCTGTATTGACTCTTTGCCTGTTTGAAGGTTCGTCTGAGGGCATAGCGGGATTTCTTATAAGCATCCGGATTAGTGTCCCGCTCCTTGAAAGCGGCAGCTCTAGCCTTTAGCTCGGTGCAGATGTTGCCTGTAATCCATGGCTTCTGGTTACGATATGCACGCACGGTCATCGTGGGGACGACGTCGTCGATGCACTTATTGATGAAGCCGGTGACTGAGGTGGTGTACTCCTCAAAGCCATTGGATGAATCCCGGAACATATTCCAGTCTGTGCTAGCAAAACAGTCATGTAGCGTAGCATCCGCGTCATCTGACCACTTCTGTATTGAGCGAGTCACTGATACTTCCTGCTTTAGTTTTTGATGTAAGCAGGAATCAGTAGGATGGAATTATGGTCAGACTTGCCAAATGGAGGGCAAGGGAGAGCTTTGTATGCATCTATGTGTGGAGTAAAGGTGGTCTAGAGTTCTTTTTCCTCTGGTTGCATATGTGACATGCTGGTAGAAATGAGGTGAAAACAGATTTAAGTTAGCATGTATTAAAGTCCCCAGCCACTAGGAGTGCCGCTTCTGGATAAGCATTTTCTTGTTTGCTTATGGCTTTATACAGCTTGTTGAGTGCGGTCTTAATGTCAGCATATGTTTGTCATGGTAAGAAGACGGGTACGAATAATATAGATAAACTCTGTTGGTAGCTAATTGTAGATGTTTTATTTATCTTGGTAACTAGAATCAAGAACGTTAGCTTATTTGGCCAGCAGCCAGTGGGGCTAGCTAGCTAGCTAGCTAGATTTGATAGGGGGATAAAAGCTAACTGGTAAGTTAGCCTAGCTATCTAGCAAACAAATAACGAAAATCGCCTTCCCTTCAAGGATTTTTCTTTTTAACCAACTATCAAGCCTGAAGGTAACAGCTAACATTTTAAAAGCTTAGCTGTATTTTGTAGTACTGGTTAATATAAGTTAACTTAGCTAACTAGCAACTTGGCTAGCAATCTAGCTTTTTCCAGATGGTTATATCGTCATGAATGAAGCAGGTAGAGTAGCTACCTTGTGCAATGGTTATGGTGGGGGTAGTATGTCCATCGGCCTGGGCTGGTGCTGGAGGAGGAGCGATGCGGCGGCAAGTCTGGATGCTAGGTCACTAAGGAGCAGTCTGGAGGAGACAGGGGCAGTAAGGGGGTCAGGGGCAGTGGCTTAGTGGGTTTGGGGTTGGTGCCGTTGGCCCTTTCCTTCCCAGCATAGGAACTGTGGCAGGTGCTGAAGAAATAGCCCCCTTTCCCGCACAGGTTGCAGGGTCGTGTGGAGGTGGGATGGTATCCCTTTAAAGATTCTGCAGATGATGGCTGGGCAGGCTACAGCTAGATGGCCCAGTTGGCCACATTTCCTGCAGTTTGGGCATGCCATAGTAGTTGACGGAGCCCCTGTTATTCCCCAGCGTGATGGTACTGGAGAGGTGTTGGACTCCGTCCACTGCTGTTGGGTCTGGTCTTAACGGAACTTGGTTCTGGTCTTGATGATTTCTGGTCATTGGTCTACTCTGGTCCTGTAAGGTGAGGAAGGACAATCTTAGAGCGAGCAGACACACCTGGAAGTCTGTGACCCGAAGGTCAATGGAGGCACTCCCCTGTAGTCTACTCGCTCCAGGCGTAGGTTGGTATCTTTAAAGGGGTTCCTTCCTTTACGCCCTGGTTGTCGTGGTGTTTTCTGCATCTGGTCTGGGGTCTCCTAGTAAAACTGCTCCAGATGGTTGGCGGTCGGCTGGTCCTAGTCTGGATGGTGGTGGCCTGAGGAGGGCAGATGGAAAAAAATAAGCAGGGGAGGAGGGCTGCAGGCCAGGGGGTAGAGGGAGTAAAGGCTAGCCATGGCAGCGCTTTTACTCGCCTCGAGGCCTGCAGTCCGTCGTCTCCTCCTCAGACAGCTGGTCTGATGCTAGTTCTGGATGCATGGGGGGTCTGGGGTGGTCCGTCAACTGGGTAGTCAGGTCAGGCCGCGGTCAAGCCCCTGTTACTTTTCCTTCGCCCCCAATCTTTCAGGTGTCAGGGTGGTCTGTGGACTGGGGAGTCAGGTTGGGCTGCGGTCAAGCCACTTTTACCTTTCCTTCTTCCCTAGTCCTTCAGGTGTCAGAGGGGTCTGTGAACTAGGGCAACAGCACCAATTGCGGTCAAGCCACTGTTACTAGCACTGTACCCTAGTCCGTTGAAAATAAAATAGAAGAGAGAGAAAGAAGGTAGAGAGAGGGACACAACCCCCAAAAAACTAACGCTAGTTATCAGTGGCTCACAAAACTACCTTGAAGTATCCCTTTAAAAGGGGAGATGTCATAGTGTGCACGACAATGTGACTGTATGCCATAAAGCAGTATGTGGGTTTTCTTCGGGACAGTCTTGAGAGATCGTCATTAAAACTACTCACCTAAAAGGATACTCCTCTGACTGGACATTCACTTTATATTATAGTCTTTATTAGCTTCAAAGACAAAATAATCTCAATTAAAAATAGCCTCGTGAAATGAAGAGGAGACCCTTGGATAAGACTGTAACCATAATCTAACAGCAAAAAGTCTTTGAACTCCCACATGAAAGTACAATATTGTATCTGGAGCATGGCGTAAAGTGCTCTACAGGGTGTAGGCCTTGTGTCCATCTATGTCTCCAGAGGTGAAGTAGCCCCTGTCGTTGACAGGCCAGCTGCCGGGGCTTGGGGCGGGAGAGCGGATGATGTGCTCAAAGAGGACCCCCTCAGGAGACAGGCCCACTCTGGGCAGGTAGAGTCTCACATGGTTGTCCTGACCAGTCCAGAACGCGTTAGGGTCGGCTCTACGGCTGGATGGCTCCCTCATGTTGCTGCTCCAAACAAACAGAACATACACACTATATAATGCATAATGCGACTTGATAATGTGACATAATGTGACAATGTGACTTGCAGGCCTGATGTGGCCTGTAAACCAGGAGATTCCTAACACCACTGTGTTAGGGTATAACTAAGCCCTCAAAAAAATGTCTTATGATATATGGAATATATTGTCAAAAATAATTTTATTTTAAAAGGCTAATAAGGCTGGTGGAACCGTTCATAGAGAGTTCTAGGAAGAACCCTCCAAAGATAAAAGGGTTCTCAGTAAAACCCTTCATAGACGATTCTAGGAAGAACCTTTAGATGATAAAATGTTTTTTGGTAGAACCATATACATAGAGGGTTCTAGATAGAACCCTCTGCAAAGGGTTCTACCCAGCACAAAAAAGGGTTACCCTGTGGGGACAAACCGAAGAATGCTGTATGGTTCCACTTAGCACCTTTTTTTCTAAGAGTGTGGCTGCTTACTATAATAACACTTATGTCACTTCCTCCTCACCTGGTCATGTGGGTATACTCCTCCCTGGTCAGCCTGCACTCTGTCTTGTGTCCTACCTCAGCTCGACCTGTGGACAGGGTCATCATCTTGGGTCCCCGACGTACAGACCTATGGGAGGGGTACAAAGGCCTGGGGGAGAAGGCAGAAAACACCACAGGGAATGTCAGAGCTGTAGACTTCTCCCTCACTGTCAGAACTGCATGTGATATAAAACAAACTTAAATCACTATTCTCTGCTTGATTTGACTGTCACTGTGTGGTCAATTTGATCATCTATCTGCGGTTGATGACATAAATACTCACGTATCCTTGCAGACTTTGTGTAGAGCGGCCTCTTCCTCCAGGCCATGCTCCTCTTCCTCCTTCTCCTCGCCCCCCCGCGGGGTACTGCTGCTGTAACCGATCCAGGTCCTCAGACGGCCCCCACACCCCGGCATGGGATTGGTTCCTGCCTGCCTCAGCAAGAGACTCTCTGGACCCTTTAGGACATGGTCCCCTGGATGCAGCAGAACTGAGGAGGAGCAGGACACACACCTACAATCAAGGTGCTTTAAAGTGCTATTCATCAGTAATGAAGGGTACTTGTCACATAAGGTCATGTGATTAGAATAGAAAAGGTGTCAACATCATCTGGAATTGTTTTTGTATGTAAAGTCAAAGGGATATATTTACCTAATGCCTGCCTCAAGGTATTTGGGGTGCTGTGGGTGCTGCAGCACCCCCTGATAAATATAAATCATTTTGCCAAAATTAGGCAATAAAAAAACAATTTCCCCCAAAAGTTATATTACTCCTGCCTGAACAGACATAAATTAAGCAATTCAAAATACTACACCAGAGAGCATCATTTATCTACAGAGGATCAATAGCTTCTAAAACAAATTGCTGTGGATTAAGTTTTATCACAAACACTTAGTCGGGAAAGCCGCAATTAGGGCAGCATGCGCGGCAAATATAGAACATTGCATTGTGGCCATAGATACAGGATAATCCATAGAAGGATTTTGGAACCTCTAATCCTGGCACTTTGACTGTTAAACTCATGGCTACACTAGCATTGGCTGCCAGTCCTGACTTGAATGGGAACTGCCATCTATTGGTTATATTTCTATGGTTGCGGCTGTCAGTTTAAAAAGGGAAGACTAATCTGTCTGTAGAAGCAAAAAATAATTCTCAACAACTTTGGAGCAATTCTGAGTGAACTGCACTGATTTTCAAAGTAGCTTATCTTCAAATATATATATATATTTTTTTACCTTTATTTAACTAGGCAAGTCAGTTAAGAACAAATTATTATTTTCAATGACGGCCTAGGAACAGTGGGTTAACTGCCTGTTCAGGGGCAGAATTACAGATTTGTACCATGTCAGCTCGGGGATTTGAACTTGCAACCTTCCGGTTACTAGTCCAACACTAACCACTAGGCTACCCTGCCGCATGAGCACATCACCGGTGAGTACTCTATGCTTCATCTTCATCATTGGGTGAGTCAGTGTCACTGGAAAATGTATTTTGTAGCCTATACTATACACTGAGTATACCAAACATTAGGAACACCTTCCTAATATTGAGTTGCCCTCAGAACAGCCTCCATTTGTGAGGGTATTGACTCTAGGTGTCAAAAGCGTTCCACAGGGATGCTGGCCCGTGTTGACGCCAATGCTTCCCACAGTTGTGTCAAGTTTGCTGAATGTCCTTTCGGGTGATGGACCATTCTTGACACCAGAGGAGGCTGGTGTGAGGAGCTATAGGAGGATGGGCTCAATGTAATGGCTGGAATGGAATCAATGGAACTTTATCAAACAAATCAAACATATGGAAACCACGTTTGACTCTTGTCCATTAATTCCATTCAGCCATTACAATGAGCCTGTCCTCCTATCTCTCCTTCCCACCAGCCTCTGCTTGATACACACGGAAACTGTTGAACGTAAAAAACTAAGCAATGTTGCAGTTCTTAAATTTTTTTTTTTTTTTAAATATTTTTTTATATATATATTTATTTTTTTTTACCCTTTTTTCTCCCCAATTTCGTGGTATCCAATTGTTGTAGTAGCTACTATCTTGTCTCATTGCTACAACTCCCGTACGGGCTCGGGAGAGACGAAGGCTGAATGTCATGTGTCCTCCGATACACAACCCAACCAGCCGTACTGCTTCTTAACACAGCGCGCATCCAACCCGGAAGCCAGCCGCACCAATGTGTCGGGGACTCTGGGACTCTGATGGCACAGCTGGCGCTGCAGTACAGCGCCCTTAACCACTGCGCAACCCGGGAGGCCTCAATGTTGCAGTTCTTGACAAAAACCGGTGCGCCTGGCACCAACTACCATACCAGGTTCAAAGGCACTTAAATCTTTTGTCTTGCCAATTCACCTTCTGAATGGCACATACAGTGCCTTGCGAAAGTATTCGGCCCCCTTGAACTTTGCGACCTTTTGCCACATTTCAGGCTTCAAACATAAAGATATAAAACTGTATTTTTTTGTGAAGAATCAACAAGTGGGACACAATCATGAAGTGGAACGACATTTATTGGATATTTCAAACTTTTTTAACAAATCAAAAATCAATTTTAACCATCTTCCCTGTCCCTGCTGAAGAAAAGCAGGCCCAAACCATGATGCTGCCACCACCATGTTTGACAGTGGGGATGGTGTGTTCAGCTGTGTTGCTTTTACGCCAAACATAACGTTTTGCATTGTTGCCAAAAAGTTCAATTTTGGTTTCATCTGACCAGAGCACCTTCTTCCACATGTTTGGTGTGTCTCCCAGGTGGCTTGTGGCAAACTTTAAATGACACTTTTTATGGATATCTTTAAGAAATGGCTTTCTTCTTGCCACTCTTCCATAAAGGCCAGATTTGTGCAATATACGACTGATTGTTGTCCTATGGACAGAGTCTCCCACCTCAGCTGTAGATCTCTGCAGTTCATCCAGAGTGATCATGGGCCTCTTGGCTGCATCTCTGATCAGTCTTCTCCTTGTATGAGCTGAAAGTTTAGAGGGACGGCCAGGTCTTGGTAGATTTGCAGTGGTCTGATACTCCTTCCATTTCAATATTATCGCTTGCACAGTGCTCCTTGGGATGTTTAAAGCTTGGGAAATCTTTTTGTATCCAAATACGGCTTTAAACTTCTTCACAACAGTATCTCGGACCTGCCTGGTGTGTTCCTTGTTCTTCATGATGCTCTCTGCGCTTTTAACGGACCTCTGAGACTATCACAGTGCAGGTGCATTTATACGGAGACTTGATTACACACAGATGGATTGTATTTATCATCATTAGTCATTTAGGTCAACATTGGATCATTCAGCGATCCTCACTGAACTTCTGGAGAGAGTTTGCTGCACTGAAAGTAAAGGGGCTGAATAATTTTGCACGCCCAATTTTTCAGTTTTTGATTTGTTAAAAAAGTTTGAAATATCCAATAAATGTCGTTCCACTTCATGATTGTGTCCCACTTGTTGTTGATTCTTCACAAAAAAATACAGTTGTATATCTTTATGTTTGAAGCCTGAAATGTGGCAAAAGGTCGCAAAGTTCAAGGGGGCCGAATACTTTCGCAAGGCACTGTATACACAATCCATGTCTCAATTGTCTCAAGGCTTAAAAATCCCTATTTAACCTGTCTCCCCTTTATCTACACTAATTGAAGTGGATTTAACAAGTGACATCAATAAGGGATTCTAGCTTTCACCCGATCAGTCTGTCATGGAGAGCAGGTGTTCGTAATGTTTTGTACACTCAGTGTATGCTATATATATCAGGGTTTTTGTTAGGAAAATTTGGCTCTGGACAAGTGACTGGGAAGATTTTTATTTATCATCTGACATTTGAGAAATGTTCTGGTCATCCATATGCATTGGGTGCATAACCCATTAGTGAGTCCAGCCACGCAGCCAGCACCATCAATAAACCAGGGATATTGGCCAAATGAGCCACATTTACATTCCTTAAAAACAGCCTATAACAAATTACAAAAACACTATTCCTTGTGTAGCATATGCAAAACTTTATAGCCTATTGTTATATTGTTTTTACTTTCCAAAAACAAATAATTGTCCACCTCACGGTTCAGCTGTCAGAGATTTGGGCAATAAATGCATCAGGGCATTGCATGCATAGGCCTGTATAGCTAATTTCCCCCCAGCATCGGACACCCACTAACATCGGACACCCCCTAACTTTGGACACCCCCTAACTTTGGACACCCTCTAACTTCGGACACTCTAGCGGTTGGAGGACTAAATCACATCGAGCTCAACATTTAAATGGACTGCTATGCTTAGGTGTCTACTGTATGATATTCATATTTACAAAATGAAAATAAAGGAAGAGAACCCAGCTTAGGCCTAGCCCCAGAGAGAGATATGCCAGCTGCATGCTACGACACCAACATGCATTTCTTTATCCTTGTCAGATGGGCTACTGCGTCTGCTATACAGATATAGGCATACAGAAGGAGATGAATTCATACATTTTCAATCAGAATCTTTTTTTATAAAGACAAGCATTATATTGTTAGATTGTAGGAGTAACTCTGGTAGGCCTAAACATTATTTGTCACCTCAAGTTCAACTGTCGGAGTCAGTTGGAAAGCGGGTGTGCTCTACCTTCATATCATAGGCTGCAGTATACGCTAATAGACCCACCACACCAAACCTTCACAAAAGTTCCTCAAATTTATTAGGGTAATATCAAAAGTCAGTCAAGCCATTGTTTATATTAAAATACGAGAAGGATATGAAATCGCAGCAAACACAACATTACAGTTGGAACTTAATTTGCCCAAAGAAAATGGGTCAACAGAATGAAGCAAAACACTTGGAACTGGGCTTAAACCTTCACAAAAGTTTTGAACAGGCTATATTGCAGCAATTACCAAGAAAGGCTAGTGCCTAACTTAGCCAACAAATGACAGCAATAGACTAATTATATGTATTTAACAAAAGGCCTACTTATACAGTACCTATCTTAAAATAAATACTGAGCACATAATTAAAAAGACAGATCAAACTTAATTTAGCCAACCTAAATTTCTCTACAGAATGAAACAAAACACATTTAGCATATTTAAAGAACTGGTTTAGATTCAGTTGAAGTCAAGACGTTTACATACACTTAGGTTGGAGTCATTAATACTCGTTTTTTGACCCCTCCACAAATTTCTTTTAAGAAACTATAGTTTTGGCAAGTCGTTTAGGACATCTACTTTGTGCATGACACAAGTCATTTTTCCAACAATTGTTTACAGACAGATTATTTCACTTAGAATTCACTGTATCACAATTCCAGTGGGTCAGAAGTTTACATACACAAAGTTGACTGTACCTTTAAACAGCTTGGAAAATTCCAGAAAATTATGTCATGGCTTAAGAAGCTTCTGATAGGCTAATTGACATCATTTGAGTCAATTGGAGGTGTACCTGTGGATGTATTTCAAGGCCTACCTTCAAACTCCGCGCCTCTTTGCTTGACATCATGACAAAATCAAAAGAAACCTCCACAAGTTTGGTTCATCCTTGGGAGCAATTTCCAAATGCCTGAAGGTACCCCCTTAATCTGTACAAACAATAGTACGCAAGTATAAACACCATGGGACCAAACTACCGCTCAGGAAGGAGATGCGTTCTGTCTCCTAGAGATGAACATACTTTGGTGCGAAAAGTGCAAATCAATCCCAGAACAACAGCAAAGGACCTTGTGAAGATGCTGGAGGAAACCGGTACAAAGGTATCTATATCCACAGTAAAACGAGTCCTATATCGACATAACCTGAAAGGCCGCTCAGCAAGGAAGAAGCCACTGCTCCAAAACCGGCATAAAAAAAGCCAGACTACGGTTTGCAACTGCACACGGGGACAAAGATCATACTTTTTGGAGAAATGTCCTCCGGTCTGATGAATCAAAAATAGAACTGTTTAGCCATAATGACCATCGTTATGTTTGTAGGAAAAAGGGGCACGCTTGCAAGCCGAAGAACACCATCCCAACCGTGCAGCACGGGGGTGGCAGCATCATGTTGTTGGGGAGGGACTGGTGCACTTCACAAAATACATACCGCCATGAGGTAGGAAAATGATGTGGATATATTGAAGTAACATCTCAAGACATCAGTCAGGAAGTTAAAGCTTGGTCGCAAATAGGTCTTCCAAATGGACAATGACGCAAAGGACAACAAAGTCAAGATATTGGAGTGGCCATCACAAAGCCCTGACCTCAATCATATAGAAAATATGTGGGCATAACTGAAAAAGCGTGTGCGAGCAAGGAGGCCTACAAACCTGACTCATTTACACCAGCTCTGTCAGAGGGAATGGGCCAAAATTCACCCAATATATTGTGGGAAACTTGTGGAAGGCTTCCCGAAACGTTTTACCCAAGTTAAACAATTTAAAGGCAATGCTACCAAACTAATTGAGAGTATGTAAACTTCTAACCCACTGGGAATGTGATGAAAGAAATAAAAGCCGAAATAAACAATTCTCTACTTTTATTCTGACATTTCACATTCTTAAAATAAAGTGGTGATCCTAACTGACCTAAGACAGGGAATTGTTTATATAATTAAATGTCAGGAATTGTGAAAAACTGAGTTTAAATGTATTTGGCTAAGGTGTATGTAAACTTCCGACTTCAATAAAATAATAATAATAATGAAACAAAGTATTATTTTGGCCAATTTGTGCTAATGTCTATCATGTAAATGACGTAGAATTGCATGGTCCATTTGTTTTCCAAACCCTGCTAAAAAAATGTTAAATGTGTAAATCCTAAAAACGTGTCTGCTCAACTGTATGCCACCATGCAAATGTGATTACCCCCATCCAGCACACCCAACTAAACCTCCTGTGGCTATGTGCTTGGGTGTACTGTGTTTGTCATATTTGCTGTATGTGTGTTTTTCTATGGGTCTCACCTCTCTCCAGTGTGGCCTGGTTGACTGCGACCCCCTTTGTGTGACACTGGTCCAGTGAGTCCAGGTACTCCCCCAGACACTGTCTCCTGAACTTGTCCAACGCTCGGGCCGTGTCTCCTCCCAGAGAGGAGGGGTGGGAGTGGGCGTCCTGGGTGGTGTTCCCTGTACACACTGTCCTCATGATGGCCAGCACCTCCTCATCCTGCATGCCCTCCTACAGACCAGGTCAGAGAATGAGAAACAGAGAGATGCTCTGTTTACCTTTATTTATTTAATTTAACTAGGCAAGTCGGTTAAGAACAAATTATTTTTTTCAATGACAACCTAGGAACAGTGGGTTAACTGCCTTGTTCAGAGGCAGAACAACAGACCTTGTCAGCTCGGGGATTTGAACTTGCAACCTTTCGGTTACTAGTCCAACGCTCTAACCACTAGGATACGCCGCCGCCGCCCCGGCCCAACTGTAATGACAGTTGTCTCTGGACAGGAGGTGTCCTGCCTGTAGGATTTGATTGTGTTGGTCCTGCCCTCACCTTGTTCCTGTTGCGGCGGTGCTGCTGGATAAGGGCCTGCTCCTGCTGCTCCTCTAGAGACAGGGGAGTCTGCAGGCACAGCTCAGGACTGGGGAGGAGCAGGAGCTGGGCACCATGCCTCCCCGACCCACGCTTAAGACCACGGCTCCACACTGGCCTCCGTGCTGAGAGGAGAAGAGGGGATAGGAGGGAGGGGAGGGGAGAGGAGACAAGGCAATGGGAGGTCTTTCTAGCACTGCATTTGTATCCATTTAATCACATCATACAACTTAACAATGCTACACAATGCTGATTGGGTGATGAGCTGAGAGGATCATGTCTCCATCTTTACTAACCTAGTATGCTCGGAGACCGCTGCTCCCTGCACCTCACTCTCTCTATTTCCCTGTTGCATCCTTTCTCCAGCTCTAGCTCTCCTCTCTCTGTCAGGCCCCTGCGGCCCCAGCTGGTACTCTCCTCCTTCTCCCTCTCTAGGCTCCAGGCTTTGATGCCCTCCGCCAAGTCCTTCACTGTCACTGTGTCCCCTTCCATGCCGCTAAGAGTGGACACCAGGTCATCCAGATGCTCTGGCACCACAGGGAGGCCCTCCTGATGGAGATGCATCAATATCAATAAACACACACATAGGCCTACACTCACACGGATTGCCATGTATTATTACATTATTTTATTATGTAATATATTATTATGTATTATATTATTTATAGGATCACTACCTTCTCAAACACAGCTCGGAGGTCATTCCGACTGATGCGTCCCGTGCCATGTTTGTCAAGCCTCTTAGCCAGTTCAGAGGGTCGGAGCTTGTGAGTGCGGAGGTACCTCCTTACCTCCTTTACCTCGCGCAGTTGGGACCGGGCTGCGTGTGTGCGAGGCACATTAGCACGCCGAGAAGGACGGGTCGGGCTGGCACGTGTTCTGGCCTGGAGAAGGGATAGAGAAAGGTGATTAAGACAAGTAACATAATGGGGTCTATGAGCCATGTAGGCATCACTCATTGATGATTTCCCAGTGAACATATAGTTCAGTACAGTAGAATACAGCATAGTAGATTACAGTAGAGGTCAGCAGAGCACAGTAAAGTACAGTGTAAAGAACTATATTGTACTGAACTCTATTCTACTCTACCATAGTGAACTAAACTCTGATATGCTCTACTGTACTGTGCTGTATGGTGCTGTACAAACTTGTAAATAAAATAAAATCACATTTTATTTGTCACATGCTCCAAATACAACAGGTGTAGACCTTAACGTGAAATGTTTACTTACAAGCCCTTAACCAACAATGCAGCTCAAGAAATAGTGAATAAAGTATTTACTAAAGTCAAAAATAAAATAAAAACTAACACAAAATAACAATATATACAAGGGGTACCATTACCGAGTCAATGTGCGGGGGTACAGGTTAGTCATGGTAATTTGTACATAGGTAGGGGTAAAGTGACTATGCATAGATAATAAACAGCGAGCGAGTCGCGGCGTAAAAACAAAGGAGGGGAGTGGTTGTCAATGTAGATTGTCCGGGTGGCCACTTTAGCAGTCTTATGGCTTGGCAGTAGAAGATGTTCAGGAGCCTTTTGGACCTAGACTTGGCGATCCGGTACCGCTTGCCGTGCGGTAGCAGAGAGAACAGTCTATGACTTGGGTGACTGGAGTCTATGACAATTTTTGGGGCCTTCCTCTGACATCGCCTAATATATACAGTAGGTCCTGGATGGAAGGAAGCTTGGCCCCAGTGGTGCGCCTTACGGTCGGATGCCCAGCAGTTGCCATACCAGGCGGTGATTGAACTGGTCAGGATGCTGTCGATGCTGCAGCTGTTCAACTTTTTGAGGATCTGGGGACCCATGCCAAATATTTTCTCCTGGGGGGAAAAATGTGTTGTCGTGCCCTCTTCACTGTCTTGGTGTGTTTGGACCATGATAGTTTGTTAGTGATGTGGACACCAAGGGACTAGAAATTCTCAACCCGCTCCACTACAGCCCCGTCGATGTTAATGGTGGCCTGTTCGGCCCTCCTTTTCCTGTAGTCCAGATCAGCTCCTTTGTCTTGCTCACGTTGAAGGAAAGGTTGTTGTTCTGGCACCACACTGCCAGGTCTCTGACCTCCTCCATATATACTGTCTCATCGCTGTCGGTGATCCGGCCTACCGCTGTTGTGTAGTCAGCAAACTTAATGATGGTGTTGGAGTCGTGCTTGGCCATGTAGTCGTTGGTGAACAGGGAGTACAGGAGGGGAGTAAGCACACACCGCTGAGGTGCCCCAGTGTTGAGGATCAGCATGGCAAATGTGTTGTTGCCTACCCTTACCACCTGGGGTGGCCCGTCAGGAAGTACAGGATCCAGTTGCAGAGGGAGGTGTTGGGTCCCAGGATCCTTAGCTTAGTGATGAGCTTTGTGGGCACTATGATGATGAACGCTGAGCTGTAGTCAATGATCAGCATTCTCACATAGGTGTTGCTTTTGTCCATGTGGGGAAAAATCAATGTGGAGTGCGAATGAGATTGCGTCATCTGTGGATCTGTTGGGCCGGTATGTGAATTGGAGTGGGTCTAGGGTTTCCGGGATGATGGTGTTGATGTGAGTCATGACCAGCCTTTCAAAGCACTTCATGGCTACCGACGCGAGTGCTACGGGGCAGTAGTTATTTAGCCAGGTTACCTTCGCTTTCTTGGGCACAGGGACTATGGGGGTCTGCTTGAAACACGTAGGTATTACAGACTCGGTCAGGGAGAGGTTGAACACAAAGGCTTCTGTCCTGCTGATGCACAGAAAACCCAGCCAGCTCTATATTATCCATATAGTCGTTCAGCCACGACTCGACGAAACATAAAATAATACCGTTTTTAATGTCCTGTTGGTAGGATAATCTTGAAATGACATCATCAAGTTTATTTTCCAGTGATTGGACGTTGGCCAATAGAACAGATGGTAGAGGCGGGTTACCCACTCGGGGCGATGAATTCTCACAAGGCACCCCAATCTCCGCCCCCTGTATTTCCGTCTTTTCTTCACGCGAATGACAGGGATTTGGGCCTGGTCTCGGGGAACCAAAACATCTTCTGCATCGGACTCATTAAAGAAACACTCTGTCTAGTTTGAGGTGAGTAATCGTTGTTCTGATATCCAGAAGCTATTTCCGGTCATAAGAGAAGGTAGCAGCAACATTATATATAAAATAATTGACAAATATTGTGAAAAAACTAACAAATAGCACAGTTGGTTAGGAGCAGTTAAAACTGAAGCCATCCCCTCCGGCGCCATTATACATCATTAAACTTAACTCCATTAACACGTAGATGTCTATGATTTGGTCCGGTCAGAAAAAACTAAATGTGGTCTTGTTTGGGGGCGGATGTCATTATAATAATACCCTGCATGCTTTGCAAGTCTTTATTTTTTACATTTACATTTTGGTCTTTTAGCAGATGCTCTTAGTCAGAGTACTTACCGCCAGTGCATTCAATTAAGGCAGATAAACAACCACATATCACAGTCTTAGCAAGACTGTAAAAGAGTGTTATTGTAGTTTGTGTTCTGTTGTTGTTTTTTTGTTGGTCTGAAAACTTGACACTTCTAATGCTTTTTGAAAAACACAATGGGAGGAATAATAAATATTCCATAATGCAATCTTCAGTTGGCTCCAATTAGAATAAAACATCATGTGATAATGCTTTCTATATATAAGTGAACGAAAGTATAGTTGAAATTTGGCCATAGAAACAAAAAAAATTAACATTTTAAAGGTCTATTCAACTTTAATTTAGAACCGAAAATGAACCTGATTTCAACGCCTGGAAATGTCTACAATACATTTTTTTCAACATCATTTTCTACAATACATTTTTTTCAACATAATTTTGCTCACTGGTGTTACCTTAAGAGCCTCAGGGGGTGTCAAAGTAAAACCCAGGACAGGTGAGGGAGTTCTCTGCTTCTTTTTCTCTCTTTCCACAACCAACATCTCCAGCTCGGTCACCGTCGGCTTGCTGTTAACCCACTTCGACAAGTCTCCGAGACTATCGAACTGTCGACGAAAAGACCTCCTTTGGTTAACCCAGTCTTGGTGCTTCGCGTCATTAACTTCCAAAGGCATCACTGTAATTGGAGCACCACTGACTCTGTCCCCTGTTCCTGGCACCATGGCCGCCACTGACCCATATCGGCATTTTGTCAGCACTTGGCTTTCAGGCTTCGACGTGCAAACGGGCCGTTTGGGCATCGGTGGCGCGATGAAAACCCTGTCCCGTGTTTTAGCGGGACCGAACACTCTGCTTGCCATTTTGTAGAAATATGTCTGCAATAAATCTCTCTTTTTAATCCGCGCCAGTTGTTCCTCTATCTCCAAATCATCCATTTTTGGGTGCTACGATTTTAGACCTAGTCAAATGAAACAGTTTTGGATTTATATTGTATATAATGTATTCCTATTGTAAATTGAGAAGTAGCGACACCAGTTCTGTTTTCAGCATTCGACTTGTCATGGCGGTCTACTCTTGGGGAGTAACTCTGGTTCTTGATCCACTCGTGCGTGTTTACGCATGGTAACCATGGAACCGTTTGTTGCTTTCGCAGGGGCCACTCCATACTGTAGATGCGGTAAAGATGTCAGTTGAACTCGACCAACAATGGAATTGCCATGGAAACGGGTGGGGGTCAAAGTAATGGACTCCGGGATTTTTGGAGTCGACCCGACTCCTGTTGTTGGAGTCAAAAGGAGTCGACTCCTGTTGTTGGAGTCAAAAGGAGTCGACTCCTGTGGTTGGAGTCGAAGACTCCGAAAACAAGCTGAAATTGATGCGCACACATGTACACACCACCTCATTATTGCAGAGTCCTACTAGACTACATGTGGGTTCAAGAGGACTGGCATGAGCATTATGCAGCCTATTTGGTCATCAACTAGAAGGTGATTTGTTGGAACTAGAATATTTCAGTGATATTTCTGCTGTATGCAGCCTTGACGATCACATGGGATGATGCGGGGTGGCTGGCTGTTGATGTCCTAGGTCAGGGCTCTCCTTGTTCCTGGAGAGCTACCTTCCTGTACATTTTCACTCCAACCCGAGTTGTAACTAACCAGCTAATTATTGAATCAAGTGCGCTAGATTAAGGTTGATGTGAACCCACAGGGTGGTAGTTCTCCAATAACAGGGTTGGAGTGCTCTGTCCTAGGCAATAGATCGAAAAGCAGGGCATCCCCGCTAAACCCCGTGAAAATGCAAAGTTCACTTTCTCATCCATAAATGCATCTCAGGTGCAAATAGGGTTCAGCAGCTCAAATCAAGCCGGAAGGGGTGCATTGTTATTAGGAAGTTCGTCAACCATGGATCGCTAAAATAATGATTATGATCACACTTGATCAATTTAAATATTATGAGAACATCTATACATTTGGCAGTCAAGCACGAGTTATCAGTATAGCCTATGACGTTGAAATATCTTCATGCCTACAATAAAACCCTCCAGGCTTCTGTCGTAAAAGTAAATTATATTTTAAAACGTTTAGGAATTACAAGGGGCAGTTTGGAAAAAAATATCGTGTGTGAATTGTCCTCTGGAATAACGCACATGCTTGGATAATAATGACAAACCCAACATCTCTAGCAATACCCGTCCGAATAGGGCTATACCATGGTAAAGAATAGGTTTATCAGCATAGTTCCCCGCGTTTCAATAAATAAGCTATGGGCACAATACTTTTTATTGCACATTTAGGGCTAATTAAACAGATGCATTTGGCCATGTTTAATTTCAATTAACTGGCACAATGAAGAATAGTTTAGCCATACACATTGATATCCTAATATATACTTTAATATACTTTTGGTGAATTAACAAGGCACTAACTTTAAACATCAGCTATCTGAGCAGCTAACCGATACTGCAAGGACCAGTCTGCTTGCAGTTGTTAGTTATCATCAGGTATGTGGGGGAAAAAATGCAAAAAAACCCTAACAAAATAGCACAATTGGTTGGGAGAATGTAAAACGTCAGCCATGTTCTTCAGCGCCATATTTGGCACACATTGAACAAATCTGATCTAACAAAGTGGATATTCTTCAAATCTGTCATTTAAGAGCAATCGGCTTTCTATTTCGCAACAAAGCCTCCTTCACTCACGCCGCCAAACTTACCCTAGTAAAACTGACTTATCCTACTGATCCTCGACTTTGGCGACGTCATCTACAAAATAGCTTTCAATTACTCAGCAAACTGGATGCCTATCACAGTGCCATCCGTTTTGTTATATCTGTCTTGAGCTATCCCCTCACCCTATCACTTACCCCATGATGTTTTGGACGTAGGACGGGTGGTGGAACTCAGTCACTCCACCTCCCTCCTTCTCTACCTCCGCTCCTGAAGAAAAGGAGAGGAACACAAACCTAGAGGTTATCAAACTGGAGAGGACTCTGCTGATATCACTAGACATGCTGTGATCAGCCTACTCTTCAGCATGTGTATGTGGATCTAGAAATTGCTCCTTGGCATTAACCACAGATCTTGGATTACCCTACCCTCAATCCAAACCTTAACCATTAGGAGGGTGAAATAATGTCTGACCCTGTGTCAATGACTTATATCTACTCAGTTTGGTGGTGATGGTTGAACTGTAGGACTCACCTTCTCTCTGGGTCTCCAGGAGGAAGGTGTCGCCATAGTCCCAGAAGAACATCCCTGCCTCAGACAGCTTATTGATGGCAGCTACCTGTCTACAGAGGCTGGTGGAGAGGAGGGGGAGACCAACGTTTAGAGAGAAACCCCCTCAACCTTAACCGTAACCAGACCAGGGGTCTCCAACTCATTCATGGCCTTTTTTGTTCTTCATAACCATGTAGACTTAGCCCCACACCAGTGTGTCGCCAGTGTTTTATGTAAATGTAAACTCTGGTGTAATTGTATTTCCATTAGGAGTGTAACACTAAATCAATTCAAATATTATTTGTCACAAACTTTGAAAAATAATTGTGTAGATTAACAGTGACATGATTACTTACGGCCCCTTCCCAACAATGACCCCCACACAGCCAGCGATGACAGCAGTCTTGGCCTGTGCCCCGCTCATGCCCACCCCCCCAGCTCTGACGTCACCAAAACCCGGCCCCTCAGTTCATCAGACCTGCATTCAGCACTGTCAGCTACAGAGGTAGGGAGAGAGAGAGAGAGAGGGGGGAAGGGAGAAGAAAGAGAAACAGGTAAATTGTTTAATTCAGGATTTTGGCAATGAAGCCCATTAAACTACTTCTCCAGAGTCAGATCAACTCATGGATACCATTTTTATGTCTCTGCAAGGAAGTTAGATGTAGTTTTGTGAGCCAATTCTGATTAGCATTAGCACAATGGCTGGAAGTCCATGGTGTCTACTAGCATGCTAGCAGTTACCATAGACTTACAGTCATTCCGCTAACGCTATTTATCAATTGCGCTAACGCCAGTTAGCAACTTCCTTCAAACTACACGCAGAGACAAAAATATTATATCCACGAGTTCATCTACCTCTGAGGAAGTAGATAGATGGCTCCATTGCCAAAATCCCAGTCTCCCTTTAAGACAATTTCAATGTGAGTTTACAAAGGGGCTAGTGCCCTCTACTGTTGACTGTTAGGACTAATCATGGTGCCATGGACTATTCCAAATCAAAATGGGAAAACCTAGATGGTAACGGAAAAACAGCATCTAATTGAAATGCTGTAGAGTAGGGAGGATAGACGGAGGGAGGGATGTGTGGTTACCATGTCATTGGTGACAATGTCATCTCACTCAG
The DNA here is from genome assembly GCF_045791955.1 of Oncorhynchus clarkii lewisi. NCBI lineage: Eukaryota > Metazoa > Chordata > Actinopteri > Salmoniformes > Salmonidae > Oncorhynchus > Oncorhynchus clarkii. The sequence continues at coordinate 51,646,695 of NC_092163.1, read as the reverse complement.
GTAGTGCATCACCAGACGGAACTACCCACACACACATACACACACACACAAAGATACTGTATATAGCAATGAATGTGTTTCCACACAGTACAAGTCAAATTACACACACATTATTGCACACAGATATCTACATACTGTAATACCATCATACTCACGTGCTCTGTCCTTACCTGGGCCCAGTTACAGAAAACCTGTCCATTCCCCACATAGGTAACCAGCTCCTGGGGAAACTGGAGAGCAGAGCAGAGGAAGATGATAAAGAAACAATAGACAGAGTGATTTAGGTGGATTAATACATTGTTTTAGTTAAATCAGAAATGAGAAGTGAACTGTTGTATGCCATGTGCAGTATGTGAGAGTGGTGGTTACCTGGGCAACTACAGGGTCCAGGTTATCCATGATGATGAGCATGATGGAGGCAGCTTGGCGTGTACAACAGGGATACTGATCTATAGGGTAGGCCCTGAGGACACACACACACACACACACACACACACACACACACACACACACACACAGATCAAGGGGTAGGACCTTATCATGGAATCGAGAGAGAGATTACTACAGAAGGGGAGTGGTGTTTTAGATATTAATAAGTACCTAATGTGTATTAGGAGGCAGAAGCAGTACATGTAGATGTGTCCATACAGCCTGAGCTCCCGGGCAAACTCAGAAGCGCAGGTCACTCCTCAGGGCCAGCTAGAGAGGAGGACGAAAGGAGGGGGTGAGACAGGAGGTCAGAATGTGGCGTAATTGTTTTGAAATAACTCAAGGACATTGACCCTCTTTTTCTTTTGCATCCTCTCTTTTGCTAACTTCCTGGTCCTTTGTGTTTTGCTCCCCCTCTCTAGCCATGAAAGCACTCACTCGTATCTCTCTTAATCTTTGACAGTGTCATTTTCTCCCAGTTCTGGCAAACGGTAGTGAAGCTGATTGAAGGTTCTGAGCGGGTGAACCAACACTGTCTCCTACCCTAAAGCCAAAAAAATGCCATTGTGCTGAGCATTACATAATGTGAACCGTGCGTCAACACATCATTGACTCTCAATAGATTGGATCAAATGAATCACATGTACTGTGTGTTATTATGTTCAGTGTCCCCAATTTTCTCCAACAATAATTGGAATCAACCCACAAGCTGTGGTGCGTCTGTAATCTTCACTCGTCCTTTTTCAATTTAAAGATTCACTCTCACTGAGGAATACAAGGATGGGCATGATATGACACCTAAACTGACAATTCTCTGGATGAGATAAAAAAAGATTATGAAGTTTATGACACTGGCCTCAATAAGATAATTCCTTGGCTATAAATGGGCTATGCCTCTAGTTTAGTTACTCCTAAAATACCACATTAAAAGCATTATGGTTCCACTCAAAGATAAACCGATAAGTATTGGAAAAATCTACAGATAAGTAGATCACCCTGAGTGTGATGTCTATGCTCGTTGACATGGGTCTGCATTCCATAGACGTGACAGTATGTCTGTGTACTTACCCTCTCCTCCTCTGGAGTGAGGTTGTGATTCCTGACAGGTGCGTGTGGCTCATTGGGGTCCTAGCCCTGGTTGGGTGTCATTGGGTCCAGGGGCAGGCTCCTACACAGCTCCTTCAGGTTCAACATCCTGTCTACTGTGGGGGACTTAAGCAGGATCAGAGGAGAGACAAACCCATAGAGACACACAATGTCAGGATCACAGTGAAAATGGGCATGCAGCTCTGTAGCTCACTGTTGTCCACTCTTTATCAGAGTAAATGTGACATAGATTGTCGGACAGCTACCAGCGTTGAGGGTCACCCTTCTTTTGCCTTTTCCCCCTCCTCACCGCACCAATAGCAGGGCAGAACCAGAGAAGGGTAATAATTGATCTTCTAGTGAATATGATGTGGCACACACCTTCAGTCGACAATTACTGGGTCTGCACTACTTAGGGAACCAGGTTCCATTTGGGACGCAAACTGGCACTGACCTCTGACCTCCCCGCTAAAACATGTAACTCAGAAAAACACACATACTGTACGCATCTCAGAACAAGCCCATGAACAGGCCCAGGCCCAGGCCCAGCTGCGGTCATCCCCCTCTTCAAAGGGGGGGACACTCTTGACCCAAACTGCTACAGACCTATATCTATCCTACCCTGCCTTTCTAAGGTCTTTGAAAGCCTAGTTAACAAACAGATTACCGACCATTTCGAATCCCACCGCACCTTCTCCGCTATGCAATCTGGTTTCAGAGCTGGTCATGGGTGCACCTCAGCCACGGCCAAGGTCCTAAACAATATCTTAACCGCCATCGATAAGAAACAATACTGTGCAGCCGTATTCATTGACATGGCCAAGGCTTTCGGCTTTCGTCAATCACAACATCCTCATCGGCACACTCGATAGCCTTGGTTTCTCAAATGATTGCCTCGCCTGGTTCACCAACTACTTCGCTGATAGAGTTCAGTGTATCAAATCAGAGGGCCTGTTGTCCGGGCCTCTGGCAGTCTCTATGAGGGTGCCACAGGGTTCAATTCTTGGGCCAACTCTCTTCTCTGTATACATCAATGATGTCGCTCTTGCTGCTGGTGAGTCTCTGATCCACCTCTACGCAAACGACACCATTCTGTACACTTCTGGCCCTTCTTTGGACACTGTGTTAACAACCCTCCAGACAAGCTTCAATGCCATACAACTCTCCTTCCGTGCATCCAACTGCTCTTAAATACAAGTAAAACCAAATGCATGCGCAACAACCGATCACTGCCTGCACCTGCCCGCCCGCCCGTCCAGCATCACTACTCTGGACAGTTCTGACTTAGAATATGTGGACAACTACAAATACCTAGGTGTCTGGTTAGACTGTAAACTCTCCTTCCAGACTCACATCAAACATCTCCAATCCAAAGTTAAATCTAGAATCGGCTTCCTATTTCGCAACAAAGCATCCTTCACTCATGCTGCCAAACATACCCACATAAAACTGACCATCCTACCGATCCTCGACTTCGGTGATGTCATTTACAAAATAGCCCCCAATAACCTACTCAATAAATTGGATGCAGTCTATCACAGTGCCATCCGTTTTGTCACCAAAGCCCCATATACTACCCACCACTGCGACCTGAAAGCTCTAGTTGGCTGGCCCTCACTTCATACTCGTCGCCAAACCCACTGGCTCCAGGTCATCTACAAGACCCTGCTAGGTAAAGTCCCCCCTTATCTCAGCTCGCTGGTCACCATAGCAGCACCCACCTGTAGCACGCGCTCCAGCAGGTATATCTCTCTGGTCACCCCCAAAACCAATTCTTCCTTTGTCCGCCTCTCCTTCCAGTTCTCTGCTGCCAATGACTGGAACGAACCACAAAAAACTCTGAAACTGGAAACACTTATCTCCCTCACTAGCTTTAAGCACCATCTGTCAGAGCAGCTCACAGATTACTGCACCTGTACATAGCTCATCTATAACTTAGCCCAAACAACTACCTCTTTCCCTACTGTATTTATTTATTTAGCTCCTTTGCACCCCATTATTTCTATTTCTACTTCGCACATTCTTTCACCGCAAATCTACCATTCCAGTGTTTTACTTGCTATATTGTATTTACTTCGCCACTATGGCCTTTTTTTGCCTTTACCTCACCTCATTTGCTCACATCGTATATAGACTTATTTTTCTACTGTATTATTGACTGTATGTTTGTTTGTTTTACTCCATGTGTAACTCTGTGTCAAACTGCTTTGCTTTATCTTGGCCAGGTCGCAATTGTAAATGAGAACTTGTTCTCAACTTGCCTACCTGGTTAAATATATATATATTTTTTAAATGAACCATAATTAGGCAAGTCAGTTAAGAACAAGTTCTTATTTACAATGCCTGCCTACTGGGGAACAATGGGTTAACTGCCTTGTTCAGGGGTAGAACGACAGATTTTTACCTTGTCAGTTCTGGGATTCGATCCAGCAACCTTTCGGTTACTGGCACAACATTCTAACCACTATGCTACCTGCCACCCCCCTTAATCAGCAAAATACAATGGAAGCATCTCTAATAATGACTATGTATTAACCAGAAATAGGTTGATTGAGAATTCATAAGGGTGGGAGGCAATTATGTCTGGGATGCAAATAAAAAAAATCCCCCAAAATAAATGAGTCATTCAACCACCCCCCCAAAAATGTAATGGTCAAATGTTTTCATGTACATATGTTCAGAACTGACAGGTTTCTTTCTATAAAAGTAGACAGTTCACAGTCACACACTGCTGATACAGAACTCATGGTTCAAATATAGATTGTGTTTAGATGACTGTGACTCGTGCCTATGTACATTTTTGCTATTCTAGGTTTGTTGTCATGTAATGCTGTGACCTGGTTCTGAAGTAGTGTTCCCTACACAATGAAGTTATTGTGAGATTGGTTTAAGAAACAACTATGGATCTCAGAACTAGGCACTCAGATGCAGGTTTTGTTACATTACATTTTCGAACTGTGACATCTCTTTGCTGTATGGTTTCCATATTATTTTAGAGTAGGATTGGGAAAATCAAACTTCAACAAAGTATCTTGTAACTGTCTAAGAGCGCCAACTCACCTTAACTCTAACAGCAACCACATACTGCTGTTCACAATAGATACAAGGGTTCATTTTGTCACACCCTGACCATAGTTTGCTTTGTATGTTTCTATGTGTCGTTTTGTCAGGGTGTGATCTGAGTGGGCATTCTATGTTGTGTGTCTAGTTGGTCTGTTTCTGTGTTTGGCCTGATATGGTTTTCAATCAGAGGCAGGTGTTAGTCATTGTCTCTGATTGGGAACCATATTTAGGTAGCCTGTTTGGTGTTGGGTTTTGTGGGTGATTGTTCCTGTCTCTGTGTTTGCACCAGATAGGGCTGTTTTGGTTTTGCACATTTCTTGTTTTGTTAGTCATGTATAGTTTCTTTATTAAAGAACCATGAATAATAACCATGCTGCGTTTTGGTCCGCCTCTCCTTCGACTCAAGAAAACCATTACACATTTAAAATGTCTCACAACAATTTAAACATAATTTATTTTAATATCATTATTCACTTCAGATCAAGCTGATTCAGTCACATTTATTTCAAAAGCACTGGAAACACACCTCAGTCAGAATCCACAACAACTCACAGCTCAACTATGTCAATCAGTGGCGGTCGGTGCCGTTTAAGATGAGGGAGGACAATAATTTTCTTTACGAGCATGGCCTTATTTCTATTACAGCATAGTGGATGACTGTCATTCATATTACGTTCACCCAGCTCAATATAACATCGATAGGTTTAGGCTACTACATGATACTCAAATTTTGCCGATACCCATCATGAGTTTTCTACAATCTAGCCTATGAATTAAAGTTTACAATGTAGGTGCACAGGTTGAGAGAAATTTGAGCAATCAAGGTGACAGACATTGACACATTCAATACCGCCTTGCACACTCTTGCCTGCAACTAGCTGATCTAGGTTGTAATCATTAGTCCAACAGTTACAAACAAGAATTTCTATTAGACAAATTCAGGTATGTTTATCCCCGTTTAGTTCAGTTTGCTTCTGTTGTCACCATATTAACGTCATAGTCAACATACTGTAGCTACTACAACTAACGCTTTAGTAGACAATCATTCACTACAGTGTACAGTCAGAAGCAAGCAGTTTAGAAGTTACACCGGTAGGCCCCGGTGGCAATAAATGAATAAAACCAAAAGCTTACCTTGACTTGGAAGAGTTCCAGTGTTGGATGGCCATAGCCAGCTGTTTGAGACAGGTGTTTGAGTAGGCTGAACTAGTTAGCTGTATTCTAGCTAAGTAAGTGAAAGTGAACAAACAATACTGTCCAGTGTTTGTTTCCTGGCAATTCTCACATTTTCCTGTTGGATTCTTTCCTATCACATGTAAGGTCTTATTCAACTGGCTGTGTCCCACCCTTAATCTTGGAAATACAGCCTCCTCTCTTCTGTCCCTTCCTGCCGATCTCACCTCCCCAACTTTCCTCTGTACTTTAAAAAAATGCCTACCCTTAGTATCTCTATTTCACTGCTCCTGCCATTTCTCCACCATCACTGTCCATATCATGTTTTTTGCCTCTGCCTTACTCATTGAAACTACTGCATCAATATCCCCACTACTTAGTGATTGTTTAGCCAGTACATCAACTGCCTCGTTCCCCTCCACTCCCACATAAGCTGGGACCCATGTAAATATTATCTGTATACCCATTTGTTTACTCCTTCCAATGTGTTTGTAGCACCTCATAAAGCAGGTCTTGTCTGCTACGTGATATAAAGGACTGGAGACTCCTTAGCACTGCACATGAATCAGAGCAAATAACTACTCTTTCTGGCTTAACTTCCTCCACCCACTGCAAGGCCAACAGTATGGCCATCATCTCCACCATGTGATCTGTAATACGTTTCCTGACTGCCACCCCACATTCCTGCACTACAAATGCTGACCTAGTACATCCTGTCCTTGGATCTTTTGAACCATCTGTGTAAATGGCAAAATCCTGATACACAGTATCAAGACTTTTCTTAAACAAATCAGATGGATCAACACCCTCCCTATCTTTCTGTAGTCTCTCCAACACTTCTAGAACTACTACTGGAGACGGGAGGAGCCATGGTGGATTCACAGGAATAGCTACCGTTGGACTAAACTCCCTTCCATACAGTCCCATCTCCTTCGTCTGGTTATTACCCACACAAAGCTCGTGTTCTGTCTTTGCTCATGTTCCCAGCATGCCTCTAAAATCCCTTTTGCAGGATGAGATACCCCATGTCCCTGTAGGTTGACCTGATAATTAATTGCCAGCTGCTGTCTCCTAATCTGCAATGGCATGTCCCCCATCACCTGTAGTGCAGCCACTGCAGACGTCCGAAACACCCCACCCAGAGTCCTTGTCCCTGTATGACATCTAGCCTTTCCAATGATGTCCGGGCTGCCGAACCATACGCTATTCTTCCATGGTCTATTACAGATTGGATCAATGCAACATATATGGTCTTCAATGAGGCACGCCCAGCCCCACTCCTTCCCTGTCAGACAGCGCATCACATTTAGTATCTTCTTACATTTCCCACCACTCTGTCAATGTGTTCTGCCCAGGTCATTCTAGTATCAAAGTATACCCCAAGGAACCTGAAGGCCCCCCACCCTCTCCAAGTTTCTCCCATATAACCTCAAGCATACCTCATCTCCCACCTTCCTCCTGGTAAAGAACACTGAGTTTTCTCTGCAGAGAACCTGAATCCCCACATTAATGCCCACCACTCTACCTCATCAATTGCTTCCTGTACCTTTCTTACTATGTATGGAACATTTCTTCCTCTCTTCCATAAGGCCCCATCATCTGCAAATAACGACCTCCCAAAATCCAGCTGTACCTGAGAGTAAACATCATTGATCATGATTGAGAACAACAGAAGACTAATCACACTCCCCTGTGGTTTACCATTATCCACCATGTAGCTTCCTGAGAGACTTCCCCACCCTCACCTGGATAGACCTTCCAAACAAGAAATCCTTTATCCAGTTGTATGTTCTTCCTCCTACCCTCATAATATCAAGCTTGATTAACAACCCCTCCTTCCACATCATATCGTATGCCTTCTCCACATAAAAAAATACAGCTACAACAGTCTCCTTGTTCACCTGAGACTACCTGACCCCTGCTTCTAAGCTGATCACATTGTTCCCCTACCCTTCCTGAATCCACTCTGATCTGGCGATACTAACCCCCTGCTTTCCAGGAAGTAAGTTAGCCTCTCCGTTATCATACGCTCCATAATCTTACATACATTTGATGTTAAGGCTATTGGCCAATAGCTTGTTGGCCTCGTTGGGTCCTTCCCTGGCTTCCGAAATGGTACCACTACTGTCTCCTTCCAACTGCCTGATAGTTTGCCCTCCTCCCACACTGTTGTACAACCCCAATACCTTATCCAGTGCCTCATCACCTCATCTTTCCCAGGTGAAGTTAACCCAGCCTTACCTATTGCCCGTTTCACCTCTGCCATGATAAATTATGCATCATTTACATCCTCCCTCCTATCTAGCACTCCAGGATGCTCCTTTTTCATTCTCTCTCTCTCTGACAAATTTGCCGATCTATGCACTTGGACAAACGCTTTGGCCATTATCTCTGCCTTCTTCTCATCTGTTACTGCCACATCCTCCCCACTCGTCAACACTGGATAATCTCACTCCCTTCTGACCCCACTCATCCTCTTAATCATCCCCCACTTCTCCCAATGGTGTCACAGAACCAACGCCAACATGACCTCTTTGCCTGACGGACCAGAGCCTGGGCCTGCTTATACCGAATCAGATGTTGGAAGTTATGTGTCCTTTTCAGTACTCTAAATGCCCTGTTCCTACTCCTCACCAATGCCCCACACTCCTCTGTCGCAGGCCTCCTAATTGTCCCTAGAATTTCTAAGCAAACAGCTGGAAGCAGGGCTTTCTCCTATAGAGCTCCATTTTTTATGGAATGGTCTGCCTACCCATGTGAGAGATGCCGACTCGGTCTCAACCTTTAAGTCTTTACTGGAGACTCATCTCTTCAGTAGGTCATATGATTGAGTGTAGTCCGGCCCAGGAGTGTGAAGGTGAAGGGAAAGGCTCTGGAGCAACGAACCGCCCTTGCTCTCTCTCCACTGGGATTCTCTGCCTCTAACCCTATTACAGGGGCTGTCACTGGCTTACTGGTGCTCTTCCATGCCGTCCCTAGGAGGGGTGTGTCACTTGAGTGGGTTGAGTCGCTGATGTGGTCTTTTGGGTTGTGCCGTGGAGGAAATCTTTGTGGGCTATACTCGGCCTTGTCTCAGGATGGTAAGTTGGTGGTTGAAGTTATCCCTCTAGTGGTGTGGGGGCTGTGCTTTGGGTGGGGTTATATCCTGCCTGTTTGGCCCTGTCCGTTTGGCCCTGTCCTATCATCGGATGGGGCCACAGTGTCTCCTGACCCCTCCTGTATTTATGCTGCAGTAGTTTGTGTCGGGGGGCTAGGGTCAGTCTGTTATATCTGGAGTATTTCTCCTGTCTTATCCCGTGTCCTGTGTGAAATTAAGTATGCTCTCTTTCCTTCTCTCTCTCGGAGGACCTGAGCCCTAGGACCATGCCTCAGGACTACCTGGCATGATGACCCCTTGCTGTCCCCAGTCCACCTGGCCGTGCTGCTGCTCCAGTTTCAACTGTTCTGCGTGCGGCTATGGAACCCTGACCTGTTCACCGGACGTGCTACCTGTCCCAGACCTGCTTTTTTTCAACTCTCTAGAGACAGCAGGAGCGGTAAAGATACTCTTAATGATCGGCTATGAAAAGCCAACTGACATTTACTCCTGAGGTGCTGACTTGTTGCACCCTCGACAACTAGTGTGATTATTATTATTTGACCATGCTGGTCATTTATGAACATTTGAACATATTGGCCATGCTCTGTTATAATCTCCACCCAGCCCAGCCAGAAGAGGACAGGCCACCCCTCATAGCCTGGTTTCTCGCTAGGTTTCGGCTTTTCTATGGAGCTTTTCCTAGCCACTGTGCTGCTACACCTGCATTGCTTGCTGTTTGGGGTTTTAGGCTGGGTTTCTGTACAGCACATTGATATTTCAGCTGATGTAAGAAGGGCTATATAAATACACTTGATTTGATGAGGCCATTGGTGATTTTAAAACAGCTAGAATGCAATGTCTGATGGTTGAAAACTGAGGTTGGATCAACATTGTAGTCACTCCACAATAATGACTTAAATGTCTGTGAAAAGAATACAAATATACAAAACTATTCAACTTTGTCTTTTTTGTAGATTTGTTGACAAAAAAATAATTAAATCAATTTTAATCTCTTTGCAACACAACAAAATGTGAAGAAGTCCAAGGGGTCTGAATACTTTTGCAAGGCACCCACAGAATCTGAGAAAATTAGAAAATAAAAAAACCAGGTGTGAATTAAATAAAAGACAAATGGAAAAATAAAGTAGAAATGACATTTTTAAAATACAAAAAGCAATTACTAATTGGACTTTATAGTAAAGAGAACAATCAATACAAAAACAGAACACTAGTAATGGCAAAGGATAGCACAGCACATGGTCTTGTTTTTTTCCTGAAGGAGCACAAAGAAAGAAATATACACACACCTAGAGTGAAGTTACCCCATCTTTTTCCTTACCCTCCTCCCTCTACAAGTCTCTTATATTCTATGAGGGAAAACCCAATCTGGGTTATGGTGGGGGGGAATAGTCAACACTTTCATTTATCAGTTTAAATAATTGATACAAAAAGGATCACCTTAACACATCCATAGAAAGGGCTTGTCGTGAATCATGCTCATCCTGAGGCTGAGCTGTTTGAAGGTGGTGGGGTGTCAGCAGGGGCGGTGGAAGGGCTAGAGTCTTGGACAGGGGCCGCAGGTGTAGGGGTTGGTTCAGGGGCAGAGTCTTGTTTGGAAGGATCCGTTTCAGATGGCCCTCCCTGGGTCTCCTTGTCCTCCTCCTGGGGGTAGAGTTCTGGGTATCTCTGCATACACTCCTGCATGCCCCTGAATTGCTCCAGGCACTCTGAGCCCTTCACCTCCTCCTTGCTGTAGTGGAAACAGGAGAAGGCCTCCTTAAATGATGCTCCACAGGGACCGCTGGCCATCCCTCCCAGACAGGGGCAGTTCCAGTTGATCTCCCCATTGGGCAGGATCAGACCTTGGGAGGAGACAGAGAAAAAGGGAAACAGATACTAATTATACCAGAAAGGAGTGCAACTCTATTAGGTTACTGGTTATCACAGAGGGCAGCAAGTCTGGCCATTGTCACAACAAACCCATGAAAACATGTAAGGCATGGGTCATGTCCTCATGTCAATCTAGTTAGCAATTGAGCTAATCTGGGCCTAATGTAATCTAATTGAGAAGCACTACTTCTCTCTACTCACCTCGTTCTTCATAGGGGTCATCAGGATCCTCCTCCACCAGCTCAGCGTTGCTCGGTGCTTCATGTTCCTCCTTAGTCACAAAGATGACACGGTCCTTACCTGGTGTGGAGAGGACAGGCAGATATCAGTGAGAAAAGTCTCTGCTGACTCAAGTGGCATGAAGTGGATTGTGGACTGGAGTTAGTCAACCCTAATATGTCTAACCAAATACACTTATACACAGTCAAATGTGATGTAAATGAATGGCCAGCCAATTTATATTTCAGGTGATTCTGCAATTTAGGGGACTTTAGCTGTGTAAACTTTCAGAAATTAAAACTTATTCAAACACCATTTTACCAGTATTGTACTTGTCTTTGATTCGTCTAGAAACTATATCTGATAATGGTTGTGATTATACTATTCAGGAATGTATATATTTTTGTAATTTTCTCACAGACAAAATGTAATTTCCATCACGTCATTAAACATCCATTTTGGAGAAGTCCTCCAATAGGATCTACAGTGTGCCACATACCTTTTATTTTACTGTCAAATGTACTGTGACCTTCTCCATGTGCCCCTCTGTATTTCCCTTCAGCTTGGTTTTCCCACTCAAACCACCATGTCTGCTCACCAGCATCAAAGTCAGATGTTTCAAGCTCTTTTGCTTGACGACGGGAGCACTCTCTATACATGCACTCTTTCTTCAGGTTCTCTCAGCACAAATACTCAATAACTTTCTCAATGTTGCTGCAGCTGATCCCTTTGTGATACTGTAGTTTGTCAGCCATGAACTGGAGGTTGGCATGGGTTTTGCAGAGGCATGTGTCCCTATCTTGAACTGCTGGCTTGACAACCCAAAAAGGACATATTTCACAGAATTCACAGTGGGAAATTTGAATTTCTGAATATTCTATCTTAAACTTCTGATAAAGGTTCTGAATTGTGCCATTCAAGAAGCGCTTTCTGCTTTTTGTTCTTGTTCCTCGTTAGTGGGTCCTTTTCCCTGTTGCTCTGCTGTTGTCATCACGTTCATAGAATCTAGTAATTTTCTCTTCTGTGGCAGTGCTAATTCTGTTACACTGATTTTTCCTGGAGTATTGAAGACTTGGATGGCCTGTTTTCAAATTGCCCTCATTGCTTTTGCTAAAAATCCAAATTCTCTGTTTGTGGCTTCGACCAAGCCATACTTTGAAGCAACTTGTTTGTCCTTGGCACTGGACATTTCTTTTATACTTTTGTTTTAACTCTGCAATGATGGCATTTTGAAACAATAAAATCCTTCAAGTTCTTCGGAGGTCCCTTCATTTGCTGTTTTGTCTTTGGGGAATCTTGTCTCTCCATTTTGTTCATCAGTCGATCATGCCTTTTTTTTTGTATTTTTCAGCTTTCCGTAAAGCATTATCAAGTTTGACGTTTGTCATACTAAGATCTCTGTATGCTTTTGAGCGACCTCTTCCAACCTTTTTCCTTCCAGCAAGTAATCGACTTCTCATTCCTGTTGCAGACGATGAGGAAGGGGTATCAGGGTCTGCATCAGCGGCAGGCAAGTTAGGGGCAGGTATGTTAGCCTCATGTTCTGGCTGCAAGTCATCTGGTGACTGAGGTGTGTTGCCTGATAAGTAGGTCTCCATTGCAACTGTTCTCTTTAAAGTCTGTCTTCTATTCTGTTGGTTGCATTTTCATTGCCTTCTCTTGTTTATTTGTTCTTGCTTTGTAAGCTCAGAGTGAGACTTCACTTCTCCCTTTTCTTCCAGTATCTCTCCCTGACTTTTTGCAGATGTTCCTGGTATCGTATATAATCATTTTCTATTTTGTTTCTATTTGGTCTGTGACCTCTGTGCTGTTTTATGTGGTATCTTCTAAGAATAAAGACAAACACTACTTAGTTTTCAACTTGTGCACACCTTGGAGCATTTTTTAGACTAAATTAATTTCAAACATTATTAAATAAGCCTAAAGAAAAAAAACAAGTAAAAACAAGATAATGGATGTGTCATTTCTACCATGCTCTGTCATTTCCACCACACTTAAGTTTGTGATGGAAATGACACTTCTACAGTTTCTGAATAAAATTGACAGACTGCTTAGCATGTTTTGGTTAGTATTACAGCTAGCATATAGTTTATACTAAATACATAAAATATACATTTTTCTCGATTTTTCTTCAACTTCTGGACATCACATATGGAACAACTGTCCACTGCAGCCATGTGCTTCAGTGTCACTGTTTCCTTGGTAACCAAAGTAACATTCTATTGAAAAAAACTTTATTAAATTAGGTATTTTGTCCTTAGTGGTGGAAATGACACCACTCCAAAAGGTGTAAAAAAAACAACAATATAAAAGGGCATTCTCACAAATATTGATATAGATTTTATTTAATTGACATTATATAAATGTGTAATTATTAATGTTCTCATAGAAAAACATAGTAGAAGTTTAAAAGTCTGGGTCAGGGACAAGGGTCTGACAAATTGAGGTATAAAATGCATCTGAAAAGTAGCTCAAATACTTGATAGAGAGGTGTTTAAAAAAGTATGCGGTGATTACAGTGTGAACTTAACATACAAATATTTGTTTTATTTTTATAAAATCCCCAAAATTGACCCGAGGACATAGAAGTGCCCGTAGTTGTAGAATCACCCATTCATAAGTTATCACACCGAGAGCAGTCCGTCTACTTGTACTGAAACACACACACCATGTCTGAAATCAGCGACATAGATTTAGAAAATCTCTCTCTGGCTGAACCTGGTTCTACAAGCATTGGAGAGAAAACAATGCCTCGTTCTAAGTATAATCATAATTATAAAATACAATGATCGAGAAACGTAAGCTAGCTAACTACTGCATCTAACAAGTTTGAAGAGAAGCGGTCATTCATTCACACAGCACGTAACGTTACCTTCCTCCTTGACTGAGGACATTTCTTCGGTGTGGTGTCTACTGACGTGCTGTGCCCTTCAAGGTGTCCCTGCGGTGCCGAGTTTCCCGACTGATGTTATACTACTTTATCAATTACAAAAGGAGAATAATTTGGTATTGTATAGCTAGCTAGCTGTTTCACAACTACTTCATCGTTCACATAACCCACGTTTTTTTGTGTCAGTGCATCTGAGGACGTAAGAACGAAGGACCCATTTTAGCTGCCCCTCTTAGTTCCTGACATAAATTCTTAGGGAATAGGTTGCAGTCCAAACACTTAAAAGACACACCCTCGTCATATGCCCTTGGGGGAATCGCCGCAGCCATATTTGTCGTCAGTCCAAATGATTAGCCAAGCAAGGGAAGTTTGCAACTTAAGCCCCTTTGCCCTCGTTTCTAATGGAGTTTGCGAGTGTACAATTATGTTCACGTCGGGCCTGAAACGCGCCTAATTCGATTCGCGATGATTGTAAATCCGCTAAGAAAAGTCCGCTAACGTTAATACGGAGTTAACGTACGCGTGTAACTAAGGCCGATTTAAGCTTGATGCAATATGGTCCAGCTAACAGAGGCCAAATCAAGCTCTACCACATCACCGTGCGCCTCACACATGTTGTAACAATGTGTAGGGCTCCATATAGCTCCGCACTGACATGATTGGTTGACGGTAGGTGGGGGCAGTGCGTCCTGTATAAACACACTTCCTTGAAAACGTCCTTCACAACAGCTCTGCTTCTCGAAGTGCAAGAAGTATGAATGCCCTGCCTTATGTAGAGGCCACATTGCAGTAAATACTGTATGGCAAATTGGATGCTTGAATTACCATACATTGGCTTTTAATGGCCATAAATTGTCAACCGATCATGTCAATGCAGAGCTATATGGAGCCCTCCGCATTGTTAAAACATTTGGGAGACGCACGGCGATGCGGTCACAACCCTCCATACAGAATCTTCGGGCCACATGGCCATATCAAGCATAGATCGGCTTTAATGTACAGGTATGACTTAACATGCTGTCATACGGCCTCTGCAGAAGTCAGGGCATACTTAATGCGTTTCGTGGAGCAGAGCTGTTAAGGAAGTGGGTTTGTGTTTATACAGAACCTTCCGCCTCCACCTAACGTCAACCAATCATGTCAATGCGGAGCTATTCAGAGCCCTCGTTAATAAAATATTTGGGAGGTGTACGGAGCTCGATTTGGCCTCCGCAAGCTCAGCAATTGTGTCACACCCTCTGTAACAGTTTTGCTTCCATCCCTTTCCTCGCCCCTACCTGGGCTCGAAACAGGGACCCTCTGCACACAAACAACAGCCACCCTCGAAGCATCGTTACCCATCTGTCCACAAAAGCTGCGGCTCTTGCAGAGCAAGGAAGGTCTCAGAGCGAGTGACGTCGACCGATTGAAACGCTATTAGCGCGCACCCCGCTAACAAGCTAGCCAATTTCACATCGGAGCCTCAACACCAAGCATAAATCGGCTTTAAGGGGCAGAGATCCACAGTCCCCTCCCCGATTTCATCGTGGTGGACAATAAACTTGACTGAAGTAGCTAGATACAAAACGTTGGTTTACACCATAGCCCATGAGTTTACACTTCTAGATATTGGAAAGTTATTTTCATCATGTGACACAAAGCTACTTTGCTCCAAGTGTGTTGTGATGGATTTATCCAGGCAATAATTCAAGTTGTTAGTGTAATCTTTACAAAGAAAAAACAACTTTTCCCTAAAATGAGTTTTTATTGAGAAAGATCTTTTTTTCCCCCGGAAAACATTTGTTCGGAACAGCATACTATTTTTGATTTTTTTTACATATTAAAAAAAAGTATTTTACACTGTTGATGGATTCAATGCATGGCATATATACAGAAAACCAAAATCCACAACATGTGAAAGTGTTTTTAATACAGTCATGCTCAAAGCAGACAAAAACACACAAAATAAATCTTTCCTCACCCAATCTTACCCAACAACGTGGGCAACAGGTATGAATGAACGTGGCATATATACGATTACCTCTCCCTAAACGCACGTCCAGTTTCAACATTAAGGCCCTTCTGCTGAGTGGTTCACTTGATAAACTCTTCCACTGCTGCACACTTTTTGACAAAGCTGGACCACACAGAGCCCTACACTCTACCTGATCCTATATTGGATCACCGCTTTAAAACAGTCACATCTGGCAGACAAACATGGTTATGTTCTAAATAGTTCTGAGCCTGGTCCAAAACTTCCTTTGCTACTCAGTGAAATGAGTGGCCATCAGGTCAACACCCCAGATAAAGATTGTACCAAAGAGCCCAGCTGTGAAGGTATACTGTACACTCGTACCCATCTATATCCTCCGGGTAATAGAGATGATGGAAATTAATGTATATACTGTGTATACTGTATACTGTGTTGGGTTGTATGAAAGAAGTCCAGTAAGAGAGGGACTGCCCTCATCCCAGTGTAGCACACATGACTGCATACATGAGCCACAGAGCTCTTCTCTCAGTCTGAAAAGGAACACTCCCCCCTGTGGATCAGACCATTTTATACAGATATGAAACACTCCAGATGACTCTGAGAAGGCTAACTAGTCCCAGGCATCAAGCAAACTGAGTTGAGAGATTGATCTATGTGTTATGACTCAAAGGGGGAGCAGGCCAAGGGTTGTGAATGTCAGGATGTAGTCAGTCCCACCACTTTGCTACACAAACCATTCTGTTCGAGCTGAACCTTGTGGTTCAAGGTTCAGGTGGAGATGCCAGAAAGCACCCGGGAAATGAGACAGATTAATTATGCAGATTTTAAAAATCTAAATGGACATAAATTATGGGAATAATAATTATAGATGGAGATTTGGTGGGACTTGGTCTGATCTGTCCATGTGCATTAAGAGGGTTGTTTCGTCACAGGTGTTGGCAGCCAGGTGTCTGTCTAGAAGAGCAGGGCTCCCATGCTGCCCATTTCACTCTGCTCCTTGACAAAGATTTCAAAGTACTGGTAGATGATGGTGACGGCCAGCAGGATACCCGTTCCCGAGCCAATAGCACCCAGGAAGTCTGCCATGACAGAAAGGCCACCGATACAGAGACCACCAAAGGCAGCTGCTGTGGGGATGTACCTTGAACACACAGAGTAGTAATGCACCAATCATTACCTGAAGAAAGTTTGGAATAGTGTAATATTAAACCCTGGTAAAGCTATGATGATGTGGATTGTTATGGCTAAAGGTTAGAGAGATGGCTGAGATTGTTCACCTGTTGAGTTCATGGACCATGGAGGTCTCTCTGTGTCCCCTCATAACCATCTGTTGCTCCTTTAGCTGCTTAGCCACCTGGGAGACAAAACACACTATGTTTACATAATCTCTACAGGTCCACTGACACACGCTGCCCACAAAAGCCCTGGAAATGTTTAGTTAATAAGATTTCTACATCAAAACAACTTGAGTAATTTGAATTAAATAGAATTAGTTGATGAATACATAGTCTAACAAATGTACAGCACATGTGGTAGCAGGACTTACATCTTTGGCAGATGAGCCGGACACCTCGATCCAGGTCTTGGAGAAGAAGGCACAGGAGCCCAGCATGAAGCAGATGTAGATGGTAGCATGGATGGGGTCATCTAGGACCGAGCCAAATGACTCCGGGGGAGAGAAGTAGTAACAGAGCCCACCCACTGGGTAGGCACGGGCTGGACCACCTGACGACGTATCCTACAAACACACACGTTTGGTCATCTCATACAGTCTGTGCCGCTGGAAATGTTCATGTGACAAACATGTCAAATGTAGTTAAATTGAGTTTAGACATGGTAGTTCAGATATGGTAGAGCAGGGATAAAAACATTTTTTTTTTAAAGGGTGTGTACTTACTGACCAGGTGCCCAGCAGGTTAACCAGGAAGTTACCACTGAATCGTGTGGAGAGCATCTGAGAGATCACGTACAGGTTGGACACGAGGGCAGACTGGAGGATGATGGGAATGTTGGAGGTGTAGAAGAGCTTAATGGGATAAGTGTTGTACTGGCCACGGTAACGGGCAGACTTGATGGGCAGATCCACTCTGAAGCCCTGTGGAGAGATGGGAGGAAGAGACGGACATGGTGAGATACAGTATACATTTATTAAGTCTAAATGGACATTACTAAAAAGGTGAAGAAAAAAACTACCACATTGTGTTGTTTTTTGAGTAACTAATTATCTGACAACAAATGTGTTCAACTCCTTTAACTGGTTTTTAGGACAGACAATGAAGAGCGTTACTGACCTGGAAGTATATGACTACACCAAAGACGAAGACAGTGGCGAGGAGGTTCATGAGGTTGGGCAGGTTCTGGCGGTAGAAGGCCTCTCTCAGGGCGCGCACCTTGTCTGTCCGTGTGGCCAGCAGGTGGAAGAGAGCAATGATAGCCCCCTCAAACTCTGTGCCTGAACACAAGACAAGATACTCAAACATCAGCCTCACATCTAGAAACCACCTGGCCATACTCCTGGGGGGTTTCAAGGCCAAGTCTGGATCTATAGGAGCCCTAGTTGGTCTTATATGAAATTACTACTTGGAAATTAGTAAGTCTGTCCTAAATGTACACCCAGACATGGCACATCAGTTTCAATGCCCCATACCTCTGCCAGTGTTGACGGTGGTGGGGCTAAAGGCCTTCCAGACGATGGTCTCACAGATGTTGGTGGCGATGAACAAAGAGATACCAGAACCCAGACCATAACCCTTCTGCAGCAGCTCATCCAGCAGCAGCACGATCAGACCGGCCACAAACAGCTAGAGGGGGAGACAGATGGGTTAGAAAGACAGAGACAAACCACTCGCACTGGAGCACTATTTGACTTCCTTTAAATATACCTATTCTTCCTACATTCCATGAAGTAATCTGAGAGGGTTGGATTGATTCAAGAATATGATGTGAACCTTGCTCTATATTAGGACCAAGCCTGGATCTGATAGGGGAGATAAAGAGTAGGGATAAGAATATGACTCAGAGGGGTGGGGAGGAGGGCCCACCTGGATGATGATGAGAAGACAGATCCCAGCGCCCATATCGGAGGGGTCTCCATACATGCCAGTCATCACATACACGATGGCCTGACCAATGGTGATGATCATACCAAACACTGTAGGAGATGGCAAGGGGTTAAAGAATCTATGGCTTCATTCACAGTAATGCTTGTGCTTGATAGAATCAAGTCAAAGATACTCAAACTAGGAACAGGAAGTGGGGCTTGTGATCTTACATTTCTGTGCTCCATTGAAGAGGGCCCTGTCTTTGGGTGTGTCTCCCACCTCGATGATCTTAGCCCCAGCCAGGAGCTGCATGATGAGGCCTGAGGTGACGATCGGAGAGATACCCAGCTCCATCAGGGTACCTTGAGGGAGAGACCCAGGGGACGTTAACAGGAGAGCAGAGCCATAGAGATGTTCAGCCATTCATTCATAAATAACACCATTCACCCATTCAAGTCGGAGATAAAGTTATCCCTCCAATTGATCAACTCAACATTCATTAAACACTATCAATTCCCACACTCAGTTACTAATTAGTTGATATGTCCCTTGATTGACTTATCAATTCATTTATTCACCTGTGACTCTAATTTGATGTCTCTACACTGCAATAGTGACAACCCACCTCTGTTGGAGGCCAGAATCACTCTCATCCAGTAGAAGGGATCTGCAGAGTCTGATGACATGATGCCAAACAGGGGAATCTGGATGATAGACATGACAGACATTCAGGTTTGAGGTTTTTATTTATTTAATTCTACTCGTTTAACATGCTAGAAAATATTGTGTGAACAAAAAGGCAGATGTTTACCTGGCAGCACACAAGGAAAATGAAGAGAGTGATGGCTGTCCATAGTACCTTCTCTCTGAACTGGATCTGTTGAACAACAATTACAGCGAGACATGGAAGCAAAATGACAGCATTAACAACATAACACATACAGAGGTAATAAAGTTTAAAGTAAAACGATTCTTGTCATGAAGTAAATACTGTACCTTTCTTTCGGGTTTCTGGATTTCAGGTAATACAGCGCAGAAGGGCTTTATTACCTCCAGGAATTTGACTAAAAAACAGACAAAGGGAGGGATGTTATTGGTTCCCCATAATAAACATCAATCAAGGGCAGTGAACCTATTTATAGGGGGACGTGGCATAGCGATACATGCATAACTGGAGGTTTGCATCTTTGGATATGAGCGAATTCACTATGAAAACAGATCGCACTATCAAAATAGTTAAATTAAACATTTTGCATACCAGCTAAAGGGTTTCAGTTAGAATTTGCTGCTTATGACATGGAGCTACTTATGGGGCAAACACTGACTGTTAGCTGTGCGTCGTCATCACTAGTCTGGTTGTCTGCTTCAAGTTTAGCTAGCTATGTTAGCATAACCCCTGCAAGATCAACCTGCAAAGTTACCGAGCTCTGAGATATTAATGATCATGTAACAATGGTAGATATTAAAAAGTTATCAATGTAGCTGACTGGGCATTTAATAATACGAAGTAACTAACAAATATGTACAGCTGTTAGCTAGCTAGCTAATGTAATGTTAGCAAGTAGCTAGTTAACTAGCTATCAACTGACACTGACAGCTAACGTTAGCGAGCTAAATTAGTTAACCTTAATTAGCTAGCTAACGTTAGTCTAACCGTTAGTTTCTTCACAAATAACAAAGTTAACCATTTCATTGCAGTCATTGTTGTTGAAGACAGGAGTTCAAAATATGTTTAAACACGGAGTACTCGTCGTCAAACTAAATGTTAGCTAGCTAAATGCTTGCTAGCTAGCTAACAATGAAAATGGCCTCCATAAATAGATCCAACCATAGAAAATTCTCATTGCTTGCATCTGATTCAAATGTTTCCTGTTTATGTGAAATCGTCCTTTAGCTAGCTACTTCATTCTAGGGGATACTCACTGCCCATGATAATGTCCCAAGCGTTACGTTCTTAGTGTATGGTCCCTGTGTCAGACAGTGGGTCTCTCCAGTTTTCGTTCTGACTACGGGCAAAAAGCTCTGCGCTTGGAAAGAAAGCACTTTAGAGACACGTCACCACTACACAGGCGCTTCAACACGTCAGTTCAACAGAAAGTGGGTGTATCTTTAGTTTCTAGAGTTAAAAGTAAACTGAAAACTATGCGGTAGGGTCAATATTTTCCTTCTGTCTGCCCAGGTTGTTGTAGCACAGTACTG
The DNA here is from genome assembly GCF_045791955.1 of Oncorhynchus clarkii lewisi. Classification (NCBI taxonomy): domain Eukaryota; kingdom Metazoa; phylum Chordata; class Actinopteri; order Salmoniformes; family Salmonidae; genus Oncorhynchus; species Oncorhynchus clarkii. The sequence goes on along the minus strand of NC_092163.1, from coordinate 51,625,654 downwards.
GCCCTCAACGCATATGGCTAGATGTGTGTCGGCCAGCTTTTTCATAACCCCACTGTCTCCATGAGAAATGTGATGACTTTGATATATTCAAATTATGACGAAGATACATAGAATACAAACATTGACACGCCGTTGGCATGAAACAATAAAGATATTACTTCCTGCAAACAAATGTAAGCGAATGGGCACATAACCCATTCAAACCGTGCTGCATTATGGGGATACATTTTTTTTCGACTTGCAACTACATGTCCACTGCAGGAACTTTACAAAAAGAATGTGATCAAAGGTCATCAAGTTTTGACTGCCAGTTTCTGTAGTTGCTCTTCACCAACTTCATCCTGCAGCCATTACTTGCATTGTGGGAGGTTCTATTGTCAACCGATCATTAGAGTGTGAACTGTGGTACCAACTTTGCTTTTCATGTATGTATACAGTCTTTCCCACCAATTGATTGTACAATGTACACATGTATATTTTCAGTTTATGATTGTGTGATATGGGTGTTGGCGACATGTTTTATTTTGACATAATAAAGAAAAACTTTTATAAACAATGGGAACAATGCCTCAGATCCCCAAAAAGTTCTACAGCTGCACCATCGACAGCATCCTGACTGGTTGCATCACCGGCTGGTATGACAACTGCTAGACAACCGACCTCAAGGCGCTACAGTGGGTAGTGCGTACAGCCCAGTACATCACTGGGGCCAAGCTTCCTGCCATCCAGGACCTCTATACCAGGCGGTGTCAGAGGATGGCCCTAAAAATCGTCAGACTTCAGCCACCCTAGTCATAGACTGTTCTCTTCAATACCGCATTGCAAGTGGTACCGGAGCGCCAAGTCTAGATCCATAAGGCTCCCTTAACAGCTTTTAATCCCAAGCCATAAGACTGCTGAACAGTTCATCAAATGGCTACCCAGACTACTCGCTGTTTATTATCTATTCATAGTCACTTTACCCGTACCTACATGTACCTATAACCTCAATTACCACTGCTATCATGTACCCCCCCCCCCCCCGCACATTGACCCTGCATATAGCCTCGTTATTGTTATTTTATTGTGTTCATTTTTTTACTTTAGTTTATTGCGTAAATATTTTCTTAACTCTTATTTTTCTTGAAACTGCAATGTTGGTTAAGGGCTTGTAGGTAAGCATTTCACAGTAAGGTCTACCTACACCTGTTGTATTCAGCGTTTGTGACAAGTCAAAGTTGATTTGATGTTGCATCGACTGTTGGAAAACCACATCAGTGTCTGACTTTTGGCTGTCGCAGCTGCATCTCCCCCGGCTTCACTCCTCAACTTTCATCTACAGTCGGTTGCTTTCGCCTTACCAGTCAAACGAGCCCAATGGCCTGTGTGCAAGAGTATCAAAACCTTAATGTATCATGGGTAAATTGTGACTGACTGACTGACTGATCTACAAATCATAATGAGTAGTTATTTATGATGCAAAGTTCTTTGTAGATCAGTCAATCGGCAGTCTCCTGCACTGTCCTCTGCAACGTCGAAGAAGCCCAATCACTAGCCATGTTCGAGAGGATCAAAAACATAATGTATCATGGGTAAATTGTGACTGACTGACTGATCTACAAATAATAAGGAATAGTTATTTATGCTGCAAGATCAGTCAGTCGGCAGTTGCCTGCTCTATCGGCTACAATGCCGAACAAGCCCACTGTATTTCAATGAAGCACTCAGTTATGGGGAATTCAATGGTTCTGTTCATTCTAGTGTACTTCAGCAAATTTGGTTTGTCTGGCAACAATCAGCTGGGGGGTTGCTTTTCTGAGAGCCTCAGTGTAGTCATCAAAGTCACCAACAGGCAACAGCACCACACTCCCATCCTCATTATTACAGCAGTACATCTTTTTTTAAAAGTATTTTTTTCACCTTTATTTAACCAGGTAGGCCAGTTGAGAACAAGTTCTCATTTACAACTGTGACCTGGCCAAGATAAAGCAAAGCAGTGCTACAAAAACAACAACACAGAGTTACACATGGGATAAACAAACTTACAGTCAATAACACAATATGAAATCTGTGAAAATGTAGAAGAGTAGGGAGGCAAGGCAATAAATAGGCCATGGCGGCAAAATAATTACAATTTAGCATTAACACTGGAGTGATAGATGTGCAGATGATGATGTGCAAGTAGAGATACTGCAGTGCAAAAGAGCAAGTAACAATATGGGGATGAGGTAGTTGGGTGTGCTATTTACAGATAGACTCTGTACAGGTACAGTGATCGGTAAGCTGCTCTGACAGCTGATGCTTAAAGTTAGTGAGGGAGACATAAGACTTCAACTTCAGTGATTTTTGCAATTCGTTCCAGTCATTGGCAGCAGAGAACTGGAAGGAAAGGCGGCCAAAGGAAGTGTTGGCTTTGGGGGTGATCAGTGAAATATACCTGCTGGAGCGCATGCTACGGGTGGCTGTTGCTATGGTGACCAGTGAGCTGAGATGAGGCGGGGCTTTACCTAGCATAGACTTATAGATGACCTGGAGCCAGTGGGTTTGGCGACAGGTCACAGTGGTGGGTAGTATTTTGGGCATTGGTGACAAAACGGATGGCACTGTGATAGACTACATCCAATTTGCTGAGTAGAGTGTTAGAGGCTATTTTGTAAATGACATCGCCGAAGTCAAGGATTGGTAGGATAGTCAGTTCTACGAGGGTATGTTTGTGAAGGAAGGAGGCTTTGTTGCGAAATAGGAATCAGATTCTAGATTTAATTTTAGATTGGAGATGCTTAATGTGAGTCTGGAAGGAGAGTTTACAGTCTAGCCAGACACCTAGGTATTTGTAGTTGTCCACATATTCTAAGTCAGAACCGTTCAGAGTAGTGATGCTAGTCGGGCGGGAGGGGGCGGGCAGCAATCTGTTGAAAAGCAGTTGGAGGCCTCGGAAGGAGTGTTGTATGGCATTGAAGCTCGTTTGGCACAGTGTTAGCACAGTGTCCAAAGAATAATCTAACAGATTCTAACCAAGCCATCTTTCAGTGGATAGACCTGGCAGATTCAGGGTCAGTGACAGTGTGTAAATACAGTGGCCTGCTTCCCCCCCAAAATTACCAAGAAAACACATACAAAATTATTTTTCTATAGTCTCTGTGTTTCATACATTTTCTTCAATTCGCAAGAGGCTGAATGTATTTCATCGGAGAAAGCATCCGAATGAACGAAACAGCGCCCCTCTGTCTCAGTATGTGTAGCATATCTACATTATCTGATGCTGTTTGGTCAGGAAGAGTATGACATTGCTGCCGCCCATAGCATTGAATGCAAGGGAAGACGACAAGCATTTGGCTTCCCTTGATAAATAATAATAAAATCATAGCTAATCAGCATTGAGCTACACTGAGTGAGCTCATCGGTGAATGGTCCTGGTGCACAAAAAAAAAATGTTTTAAGGGAAGCCAGTTTGGATTTAGCTTCAGACCAATCACATCACAAGCCAAACATCATTATTGACAGGAGAAATCTCATCTCTATATGTTATTGTCCTCCGGTGGCTAGCTAGCGAGCTAAAATCGTCCATCTCCTAAATTAACCATGGATGGCTATAAGAATTTGGACTTGTGGTTTTACTTAATTCACCATACTGTCCAATGATTATAACAGGGATTCTGATCCAACCATAAATAAATTATATCGTACCCCTGGACTGAGAGGGTTGAAGTTCAACATGTAGCTAGACGTAGTATGCGAATGTTAACTAGCCGGCCTGGCGCATCAATGCACATGAAAGGAAGTTAGGCTAGCAAGCAAGTTTTTTAACCAGGTAGCCTAGGAAAATAAAAACCAAAAGCATGTACTGTATGACAGAGTCATAGACCGTTTAGGCAACATGAAAGAGGAAGATGGCATTGGCATTTCTCACAAGTATTGTGAGTCAACATGTTTTTTCTTCTTGCACGCACGCACACACACACACCGCGCACACACACACACACACACACACCACGCACACACACACACACACACCGTGCACACACACCCACAGAAATCAGTACAATCAACAGCCATATCATATTTAGCTTACTTTGATTGGACTAAATGGTTTTTTTATATTTTTTAGTTGTGGATGTATTAGACTAAGCATAGGTGATAAGATTATGATAAAATGTTGAAGTTGAAATGATGCTGGAATACTGGATGCAGCTCCTGTTTTCTTTGCGACTTGCGGTAACTCTCTGTGGTTCTAAATCAATAGTCATTTAGTAGTCCGAAAATGTTGTAAACATGACCTTTCTTGACCATGTTGTAGGTCATGTAACTGTTTGTTACATGCAATATGTTTTGTGGACTTCACCGAACAGATGCTGCTCTCCGGTTTTGTAATGAAACAAATGTCTGGTTGAATTTATTCTGCCACTGTGTCTTCTTATTGTCTTGGCCTGAGGCCTACAGTATATATCACAGTGTCGAGGCATATGAACTAACAGGTTACACATAGGTTGTAATATGGCTTTTTTTTCCCTGGATTGGCTTCCCCGGTGATTTTGCCCACACACCGCTAGCTACTGTTAAAATGCTTGATGTGTATATTATTATGGGTTATACATACAATACTGATGTTGTTTAAACATGAACAAATAAGCCCAATAATGCTTACAAACAATAATTTAATAATGGGACATTAGCAGTTAAAGGGAAATGTATGTAACATTATTTTTTACTTTTATATTCATCCTCTCCAGCACCACCCTAACATCAACATTTGTGAAAATTGTACAGTTTCTATGTTTTGTAGTAAAAAATATAGAGAAAGATAAATGTTTCCAATGACATTATAAACCAATTAGTAAATTGGTCAAGATCACACGATACACACCGATGATGTCATTGGAAACACTTATCTTCCTCTACCGTTTTTACTACAAAACACAGAAACCAGTGGAGGCTATTGAGGGGAGGACGGCTCACAATAATTGCCAGAACGGAGCAAATGGAATGGCATCAAACACATGGACATTATGTGTTTGATGTATTTGATACCATTCCACTGATTCCTCTCCAGCCATTACCACGAGCCCATCCTCCCCAATTAAGGTGCCACCAACCTCCTGTGGTAGAAACCCACCATATTCATATATGTTAATGTTGGAATGTTGTTGAAGATGATGAATATGAAGTTGAACAATGGTGAAGTTTCCCTTTAAAGAAGCAGATTGTCGTTGTTACTCCAAAAGTTACATTTTTTTCCATACAACTTTCTTCCTGAAGGCGTCTGCATACTAGGTTCAGTTTTCCTCCTAGCATAACTCGGCTAGGTGAAGTAAATGTCTTTGCCTCGCATGCTCCATTAAAATACCTTCACTTGAAAAACTAGGGGGGGGGGGGGGGGGTTGGTCGAGACAATGGCTAGCTGAATATGCAAAGTTGACGAGAGTGAAGATGAATTACTTCCCGGTGTCTGTGATGCCTGCCATTTGGTGCGACGCAGACTAGGTGGAGATTGTGATGAAACAGAGAAGACACTGTCTGTCCTGCTGAGTTTTGATGCAATCTTTACCCAACAAAGTCAAGTTAGGATCTGTCAGTTATCCCGTGAGAGCTATTGTCCAGAACCCATTATGGTGTTTTAGGTGCTAAGCTTATGGTCATGTTGCAGCAGTGTGTAGGAGGGCACGTTCCTGGATGTGAGAAGTGTGCAGGAGGGCATGAGCAAAAAGGAATGTGTAGTATCTGTGGGAAAGGTTGTGTTTGTTAACTATACGGGGGAACTATGGTGTTGGAGAGCAGAAGTGTCCGTTGAGATAAAGGCAGGTCGAGGTTTCCAGGATCAGAGGTGTCTTATGCTGAGGCAGTGAAGAGAGTAGTAGAGGAAGATGGGTCCAGGGCAAGGGATCTTAAGAGGTTACTTGTCAGTAGACCGAGGCCAATAGAGTGGTAGGAATAACATGTGCTTTGGTAAGGTTGGCTTCTTAGTGTTCATCTCCATGGTTATTAAGTGTAACGCAGAAATGAAACATACATCTCAGAAAATAGATGTTGTGGTGGCAGCTGCAGAGTGGTACTTTAGTGTACGAGATTTTACTGCAGAGGAGTTACAAGATGTGTTGAATGATAGAGTCCCGTCCTCCCAGGCTGCCGGTCTGGTGTAAGATCAGGGCCATGTAGTGGAATACTGGTGAGGTTTTAATGGGTGTAGGGTTAGTTGGTAGGGCAATTTTTCTTCCCTTTTCCCCTCCCTTTTTTGTGTCTCAAAGTGTAATGAATTCACACTCCAGAACAGTTGGTGGAACACAGGGCTAGATAAGATTTATAGATGAATAACGAGCCTCACTTTACAGTACAGTAGGTGGCGCTGTGTGCACTTTTCAGTTGGTTGCGATCCGTAATTTAAAGAATAACAAGACCAATGGGAACAAATGAGTCATAGTGGGCAGCACCAGCAAGAAGGTGGGCAGGGCCAAGCATGAGCTAGCGAGATCCCTCTGGCGCGTTCTAGCATACATCTGCATATTTCTGTTAGAGAACGCCTCCTCTTTAAAATGCATGTGTGCAGTAACTCATTTTGCCTTGACACTCCTTTTAAACAATGTGCATTTTTGCAAAGGGTAATGTTTACAAAACTTAGTCCACTCTGTTCATAACAGATTCTTGTTTGGAACAAAAAACTATTGAGAAAATGTGCAGAATGTCGGCCAAAATCCACCTTGTTCCATCTTCTCCCATTGCAAGCCAGTGGGCTTCCTCTCTCTACCATATTTGGTAGTGAGTGTAAACGCCAAGAGGATGCTTCACATTTATACATCCGGTGAAATATCTGTCTCATTGTTCTATCTATGACTAATCCATTGTTAGTTAGCTCAATGTTCTTGTTCTATCTGTGACCACAAGCTAGTGAGCTCAGTGCAACAAACACTTAATCGAAGAATCCCAACTGTTGACCAATCACCAACGAAGGGGTGTAGACTTCAGCTACCGAACTTCGGCTTGCCTCAGGAAAAAATGTGTGCAGGAACATCCGAATTAATCGTATTATTTTTTAAATAAAATATACAGAAAAACCAGTATACATACAAGAAGTATGCAAACAGACAAAGATAACATATGCTAGGAAGTACAACAAACTACAGATTATACAAAGACATTAAAAGATACACACATATTGATTGTTTTAACAGCTTTCTTAATGGAAGAATGTAGAATGGTCTTAATGTACTGTTCAAATTCCTTATAGAAAACACGGAAGAGTGTTCATTCGTGAATTTACATTTATGAATATTACATTTTGCCATTAGCACAATTAGATTGATGAGGTAAAATTGTTTTTCTTTATCCTTATTACAGTTAAGGAAACTGAGCAGCACATTCTCCCATAAAAAACTAAAGTCATCAAGAATATTAGCAATTATAAAACTATGAATATCTTTCCGTCATTTCTTTACATGTAGACAATGACAAAAATAAATGCAAAACTGTTTCTGGATGCTCAACCCAAAAAGTACAGTTAATGTTAATGTCTTTTTTGAGTTTCTTCAGGTATTGATTCGCAGGGTAATACTTCTGGATCATTCTGAAAGAGACATCTTTGACCTTGTTAACGAGCAGGTATTTGTGTTGTAATAACCAGACTTTTTTCCAGCAGATATTATTGACAAATGTATTCCAGTAAGTTGTGACATAAGGAATGGACACAATACCCATTTGAAATAAAGCATGTATTGCTTCTGTTGTTCTGAGGGAGCACATCCAAAGAAACCTTTGCCGAAGACCAAAACTAGCAACAACGTCACAAAATGTCATCATAATACACTACCGGTCAAAAGTTTTAGAACACCTACTCATTGAAGGGGTTCTCTTTGCTTATTTGAGCTGTTTTGGGTCATTGTCCGTGTTTCTTGGCCCAAGCAAGTCTCTTGTTATTGGTGTCCTTTAGTATTGGTTTCTTTGCAGCAATTCAAGCATGAAGGCCTGATTCACACAGTCTCCTCTGAACAGTTGATGTTGAGATGCGTCTGTTACTTGAACTCTGTGAAGCATTTATCTGGGCTGCACTCTAAGGTTGGAAACTCTAATGAACTTATCCTCTGCAGCAGATGTAACTCTGGGTCTTCCTTTCCTGTGGTGGTCCTCATGAGAGACAGTTTCATCGTAGCGCTTGATGGTTTTTGCGACTGCACTTGAAGCAACTTTCAAAGTTCTTGAAATGTTCCATATTGACTGACCTTCATGTCTTAAAGTAATGATGGAATGTTGTTTCTCTTTGCTTATTTGAGCTGTTCTTGCCATAATATGGACTTGGTCTTTTGCCAAATAGGGCTTCTGTATACATGATTCCATATGTGTTATCTCATAGTTTTGATGTCTTCACTATTATTCTGCAATGTAGAAAATAGTATATGCAATAACTTTTTCAGATGGGAAGCAAAAGGACGCCTTTATATTAATCAAATCAATCAAGGACATCAGCAGTCCACATGTTTTCTGCCACCAGCAGGTGTCCCCATCACTCTACAATGCAAAGGGATTATGCTGTCAAATAGTACTAAATATATCCAGCAGGAGGCAGACTGGGTCTGTAATGTAATATTGTGGCTCAAACAGTTGCGAAATAGGAATATGTGAAATGTGGAAATGCGTATGTAGTTGTGCAATGTGGAGTAGGTACAAACACCAAATAACACAAACAGTTGTGTGATGATTTCTTGGAATGACTTGTTATGTTCAAATATGACAGGATATTTTAGTCAGAGACACCCATTTGTTTTAACGGCTTGTAGTTTCCTAATATCAAGATGCATCTGGGTGAGTATGTAGTATTGTGCAATATATTGATATCATGCTACAGCTAATTGAACTGAACATTGTATTGACAGGCATGTTTATTGACCGTTGTATTACCATGTATATGTTGGGACATGCCTCACAAGATAAGAAAGGGGCAACACTTTAACTTCTGCAGACATTTGAACGTAAATGCAAAAATATGCACAAATACATGGCACACCTGCACTGTCTACTTTTTTAAAAAGCATTGTTTGTTCAGAGTGGTGACATAATCAGCCAGGTTAGACGTGCATCCATGTTTGAGGATGTCGGGAGATGACGTGGAAAATGGCCACTAGGGGCAACAGAGAGAGCTGTTACATTCTAGTATGTTTTGGTTTTGCTAGGGCATTGTAGATAGGGAAGGTGGATCGGCGTAAGCACCTGCCCCTGATTCGCGGGAGCCAGACTTGTAACAGAAATTCTGGTGACCTTATTTGACCTTTTATACTGCTTTTGAGACACAGTTGGATCCCATCTTGGGGCGCTACTTGTTGAGTAATTAAAACACTAAACTATCACAATACAGTAACTATTGGTCACTCTATTATTTTTCCTTGTCAGCCACCATTTCTCCTAACCATGACCTCTCCACCCACTGAGTAAGCACAACTGCATATGTCTGTTGTGGGAAATGGATAACACAATCTGTAGGCCTAAATATCTCCAAACCTAAAATAAAATGGAGCATACATATAAAATAAACAAGTAATTACAATGTGTTTACGTGTGTGTGTGTCATTTTTTGTTGTTAGCCAACCATCTGTGGTTTTCTGCTTCATAAAAAGCTGAGGTCTGGAACTCCCTCCAGGTCATCTCTTTCGCAATTCCTTGGCCTTGGTTGTCTGATATCTCATCCAGAATTTTACATACATTCATTGTGGAGAACAAAAGTCAGTTTAGCCTGAGCGATTTGGGTGGGTAGCCAGGGAATGGCCTTAGTACATAAAAACTTATTTTGCAAAACAAACATATTTGCCTGCCACTCATGGGAACCCTGTACATATGTGAGGGCTGTTGGGGCCGTGTCAGCTCCAGATGACAAAACCTGCACACACTCCCAGAGGGTTGGTTGCAGGTCTGCCAACTTCCTTTTGGTCATTTATTTATTTTAATCAGAGAAATATCCAATAAACCAAACTGTTGCTTTAACTGTGAATGTACTTTATTGCACACAATCCTCAAATAAAATAGAGCATACATAAAATAAACAATGTATTTACATTGGGTGTGTGTGAGTGAGAGAGAGAGGGAGGCATGTTTTTCAACTCAGAAAAAAAGCACACAGAATTTCCTCAAACTACAAATGAAGCAATACTCTTACAATATTATCAATCACACTTTGATTGGATAGAGTAATTATGTAGCTATTGATAATGGATATGTAGGCGTAAGATATCTCCAATCCTAAAATAAAATAATTACAATTGATTTACATTGGGGCTAATGTGTGTGTAACAGAGAGAGAGTGTGTGTGCATGTTGTGTTTTATTTTTCCTTGTCAGCCACCCATCTCTGCTTTGTGATAGGCCCGGTGCATGCACTTCTGGGTGAGGCTGTCTGGGGTAGTGGTGGAGTGCATGGCAGATCTGAAAGAGAGATGCACAACGTGACAGTAAGTATACAGTTCAACAACATGTTTGTGTGCACATCTGTTGGTGTGAGTGAGCGTATGTGTATGTAATATCATTCTAAATGACCTGTATCCATCTGGGAATCCTCAAAAGATTCTCCCTTCACAGCCAATGTAGTAGGAACCGGTGTAGCCGGTAAATTAAATACCACAGCAGAGGACTGCTGGACTGCTGGGGGTGGCAGATCTAAAAGAGAGGCATCATTTTCTTAACTGACAATAATCATACAACTAAACAGACTGAATGAGTGTAAGGCCTAGATTCAATCAGATTAAGAGTTAACCGGCGATAGCCGACACACGCATAGCTGATGTTTTGGCGGTGTCTGAGGTGTAACTGAGTAGGATCTGTCAAATCAGGAAGAAGCTGCTGTTGATCACTGACACGAAACTACACCCGTCACTGACACAAAACTACACCCGTCACTGACACGAAACTACACTCGCGTTACAAGTTCAGAATGAGAAAGTGCAGGTTATAGAGAAATAATGCTCAAATTCTAAATCATTCAACTAAATAATGAGGATTTCTATCAGCCTAAATGAGGTGGAGATTACATCTCAAATTCCAGTGTTCTAACTTGTAAACAGGGCTGCATGAGATTTCTGTTAATACGACTCTGTGCAGCCAACGGCAATGTCCGCTTTAGGTATAATGCCAGGAGCCGCTGGTGAATTTGACAGCTCTAACACGGTTTCATCTCAGACACCGCCAAAACAACTGCTATGCAGATGTCGGCTAAAGTGGATGTGATTGAATAGAGCCCAAAGTGAGGAAGAGTATGCGTGTGTCTATACAAGCATGTGATAATTACCTGAATCACCTGTCGTGGCCGGTGTAGCAGGTGCAGGAGCAGACGACTGCAGCTGTGAGAACTGTGGTTGAGCTAGTAGGGGTGTCAGATCTAAAAGAGAGGAACAATTTTCATAAGTGAAAATAATTATACACCAAAACAGAGTGAGTGTGTATACGTGTGTGTGATAATGACCTACCTCACACTGCTTCAGGTCTACAAGCCTCTGGAAGTTCCAGCGTGCCACTCCAGGTCTGGAACATCTTTGTGGAAACACGGTTACCTGTCACCCACCGAGCCTGGTTGACAGATCTGAAAGATAGACACTATATTATTTTAACGATAAAGTCTAGACTACACACTAACCTAAATTAAGTGTGTTTGTATGTGGGGCAACCATGCAGCAGACTTCAATTTCCCAACTGATCATTGTACTTGCCCTCGCAATCTGTGGTGTGTGTGATCTGTGTTATTGTGGCTCATAAGTGTGTCAACCTGACCACATCCTTGTAGTAGGACATTCAGTGATTAGCTTAGGAGAAAAAAAAACAGTGTACAGTAAAAAGGATATCAAATATTCAGATCTGGATTGACAAGTATGCTAAATCCTGTGACGTTACAAAACCTCTAGGGCTTAGTCTACAACAATTAAATAAAGGCTGCAGGACCTGAGGCAGAACGATCTTGAAGAACGATCTGGCCTAAAACGCTGTACTGTTTTATAACCTCCACTAGCACAGCCAGAAGAGGACTGGCCACCCCCCAGAACCCGGTTCCTCTCTAGTTTTTCCTAACCACTGTGCTTATGCATCAGCATTGCTTGCACTTTGGGGTTTTAGGCTGGGTATCTGTATAAGGACTTGGTGACAACTGCTGATGTAAGAAGGGGCTTTATAAAATACATTTGAGAGATTGCTTGTATATGCTTCTGTTCATGTCAGTAACTCTAAATCTAAATATGACATTGAGTTAGTTATCTTACATTTCCCCAATAGGACGTTTTTCTTGGTATTTCCTGCTGGGGACAGGGGGCTTCAGGTTTGGGAATGGAGGGCCTAGAGGATTGGAATATTAACAATAATTAGTGTCCACATTTATGAATTCAATTATTATTATTTTTTTTTACCTTTATTTAACCAGGCAAGTCAAAATTCTTATTTTCAATAACAGCCCAGTGGGTTAACTGCCTGTTCAGGGGCAGAACGACAGATTTGTACCTTGTCGGCTCGGGGGGTTTGAACTTGCAACCTTCCGGTTACTAGTCCAACACTCTAACCACTAGGCTACCCTGCCGCCCCAGCTGTGTATCTTATCTGGTTGAAAATTGCTGATGATATACTGTATATGTCTATTTTCTTTTGAAAATCTGCCACCGAACCACACAATTATATCTAGTGAGAGTGGACACAAGCTTATTTTACCAGGTCAAAAAAAAACATTATTTTGTCAAGGGAGACCTGGCAAAGACAGAGCTCTCAAGTAAAAGGCATAGCTGCAGCTATGGTATGGATAAAGACAATGTGACACCACCCCAGCTGCAGGAATGTGTGATATTTCTATAATATTATCTAATTTAACCATTTCCAGACCCAACGAATAAAAGAACAGTAGGAAGGCTATTGTTGCTGTATTGTAGCCTACTTTACCCCACCCCATCAACCAACTACTAGCTAGTGACAAGGCACGTTGTTATCATTTAGTACTGTTGTACTATAGCCTACTGCACCCCATATCAACCAACTTGCCAACTACAAGGCTATATTGTTGTCATTCAGTAACACTGTAAAGGTACTGTTGCCTACACCACATTAACCACCTAGCTTGCTAGTGATAGCTTAGTAAGCTAGCTCCAAATAAACAACCAATTACATCACCAGACTTTTTAACAAAATATAGCTAGCTAGCTAGTGTGATTTCATGTAAAACAACTTTACAGATGATTACAAAGTTCGAAAGCAAAGTTGACTAACCGGTCTGCTGCTCTAGGGAACTAGATGGAGGCATCCACAGGAGATTAGCCCACATGTTAGCTATCAAAGTATCTATCCAGCAAGAATGTCGAGGTCAAAAACGAAAAAACTATGTTGAGCCATGTTGATTTGAGTAGGATAAGTCCAATCGGACTGAAATAATTAACAGACTGAACGTACATTTCTGTGACTCACTAGCTAACTTTAGCTTGCTAGCTCAGTGACCATGCTGGGTGAAGAAGTACGCAACTCTTTCTGTTTACAGTGTTCGCTATTGGAAATCAGACTAGCGTCACAAAGTCAACCAGTGGCAAGAAATATATTACATCCGGTTTGGATTCTGAAGTGAGACTGATGCCTGAAGGAATGATTTAATAGATCAATAAATCATCTGTTATCTGAACAAATGGCAATGTTCTCCCGAGTGGCGAAGCGGTCTAAAGCACTCCATCTCAGTGTTAGAGGCGTCACTACAGACACGCTGGTTTGAATCCAGGCAGTATCACAACCGGACGTGATTGGGAGTCCCATAGGGTGGCGCACAATTGTCCCAGCATCGTCCGGGTTTGGCCGATGTAGACCGTCATTGTAAATAAGAATGTGTTCTTAATAACTGACTTGCCTAGTTATATAATGGTTAAAAAATAATAATATCACTCTTACTTATAGTGGTGATGAAATATTTTCAATACCACAATAAAACATTGGACTACAATAAATATATATATTTTTTACATATACATTTTACCTGTACTGATGTTGTTGTTTTCTTATCTCCCTTTATGTCTTCCTGGCAGGACTGGTTTCTTTGGCCTGTTCTTGTTTGTTGTAAGACAGCCACTGCTTAAACCAGGAAGTGAAAGTGGGAGTTAATATCAGACAGTTGTCAGAGAAACTGAGAGAGGAAGTGAAGGCAAGGCGTTGAGGGGTTGTTGTAGGGACAGGTGCAGTGAAGGTTAGATAGTGTGAGCATGGGGTACCTCATACACAGATACAAACACAGTCACGCAGACATGCTCGAATGAAAACACACATGCTATCACGTTTCAGGAGAAGTCCCAGATGCAGACTGTGTCGAAGTAACAAAAGTGTATTACTAGAACAGGGGGCAGGCAAAACGACAGGTCAAGGGCAGGTAGATGTCAGTTATCCAGATCAGAGTCCGTAAGGTACAGAATGGCAGGCAGTCTCGGGGTCAGGGCATGCAGAGGTCAATAATCCAGGGTGGTGTGACAAGGTACAGAGCGGCAGGCAGGCTCAGGGCAGGTAGAATGGTCAAAACCGGGAAAGCTAGAAAACAGGAACTAGAAAAAGACAGGAGCAAGGGGAAACCCGCTGGTAGGTTTGACAAACAAAACAAACTGGCAACAGACAAACAGAGGGCACAGGTATAAAAACATTGGGGATAATGGGGGAAATGGGCGACACCTGGAGGGGGGTGGAGACAAGCACAAAGACAGTTGAAACAGACCAGGGTGTGACACACGCATGCTCGCTCACACGCACGCAGGCACGCACGCACGCACGCAGGCACGCACGCACGCATGCACACCACATCATGCTGTGTCTTCACCAGAAGAAAGAATCTGTAGATACAGACAGTAACAATGTGTGTGAGTGAGAGAGAGAGAGAGAGAGAGAGAGAGAGAGAGAGAGAGAGAGAGAGAGAGAGAGAGAGAGAGAGAGAGAGAGAGAGAGAGCAAGAAAGCAATGGGAGCAGTAATCACAAGACCACCACAACCACAGGACTGAGCAGAGTGAGTCACTCCTCTCTTCTCTACTCTGCTGTCTTATCCTCTTCCTCTTGTTTCCTGTCTGTTTGCTGGCTCGCTTGAACACACCAAGAACAATCAAACAGCCCAGGACATGACTACTCAGACAACTCTCTCTTTCTTCTACCCGTCTTTCTATATTTTCCTTTTCTCTCTTTCCCTCCCCCTCTCTCTCTCTCTGATGGTGTCTCTGACTCTATTCTCCATCTTTCTCTCTTTTCAATTTTTTTCTCTCTCTTTCTCTCCCTGGAATGTATCTTCTGATGCTGGGTCAAACATCTTTCTCTCATGTATTCCAATATCTGTCTACTCATATCCGATGAAATCATGGACACTCTTACTGACAGTTATGGTTGCTTTGTGTGATGTATTGTTGTCGCTACCTTCTTGCCCTGTGCTGTTGTCTGTGCCCAATAATGTTTGTAACATGTCTTGTGCTGCTGCTGCCATGTTGTTTTGCTACCATGCTGTGTTTTCATGTGTTGCAGCCATGCTATAATGCTGTCTTAGTTCTCTCTTTATGTAGTGTTGTGGTGTCTCTCTTGTTGTGATGTGTTTGTCCTATATACAGTTGAAGTCGGAAGTTTACATACACCTTAGCCAAATACATTTATACTCAGTTTTTCACAATTCCTGACATTTAATCCTAGTAAAAAGTCACTGTCTTAGGTCAGTTAGGATCACCACTTTATTTTAACAATGTGAAATGTCAGAATAATAGTCGAGAGAATGATTTATTTAAGCTTTTATTTATTTCATCACATTCCCAGCTGGTCAGAAGTTTACATACACTCAATTAGTTTTTGGTAGCATTGCCTTTAAATTGTTTAACTTGGGTCAAACATTTCAGGTAGCCTTCCACAAGCTTCCCACAATAAATTGGGTGAATTTTGGCCCATTCCTCCTGACAGAGCTGGTGTAACTGAGTCAGGTTTGTAGGCCTCCTTGCTCGCACATGCTTTTTCAGTTCTGCCCACAAATTTTCTATAGGATTGGGGTCAGGGCTGACTGATGTCTTGAGATGTTGCTTCAATATAGCCACATAATTTTCCCTCTTCATGATGCCATCTATTTTGTGAAGTGCACCAGTCCCTCCTGCAGCAAAGCACTACCACAACATGATGCTGCCACCCCTGTGCTTCACGGTTGGGATGGTGTTCTTTGACTTGCAAGCCTCCCCTTTTTTCCTCCAAACATAATGATGATCATTATGGCCAAACTGTTCTGTTTTTGTTTCATCAGACCAGAGGACATTTC
The DNA here is from genome assembly GCF_045791955.1 of Oncorhynchus clarkii lewisi. Lineage (NCBI taxonomy): Eukaryota > Metazoa > Chordata > Actinopteri > Salmoniformes > Salmonidae > Oncorhynchus > Oncorhynchus clarkii. The sequence goes on along the minus strand of NC_092163.1, from coordinate 51,609,441 downwards.
TCCAAAAAATACAATCTTGTCCCCATGTGCAGTTGCAAACCGTAGTCTGGCTTTTTTTTATGGCGGTTTTAGAGCAGTGGCCCCTTGCTTGCTGAACGGCCTTTCAGATTATGTCGATATAGGACTCGTTGTTACTGTGGATATAGATACTTTTGTACCTGTTTCTTCCAGCATCTTCACAAGGTCCTTTGCTGTTGTTCTGGGATTGATGTGCACTTTTCGCACTAAAGTACGTTCATCTCTAGGAGACAGAACACATCCCCTTCCTGAGCGGTATGACGGCTGCGTGGTCCCATGGTGTTTATACTTGCGTACTATTGTTTGTACAGATGAACGTGGTACCTTCAGCCGTTTTGAAATTGCTCCAAGGATGAACCAGACTTGTGGAGGTCTACAATTTTTTTCTGAGGTCTTGGCTGATTTCTTTTGATTTTCCCATGATGTCAAGCAAAGAGGCACTGAGTTTGAAGGTAGGCCTTGAAATACATCCACAGGTACACCTCCTGACTCAAATGATTTCAGTTAGCCTATTAGAAGCTTCTAAAGCCATTACATAATTTTCCAAGCTCTTTAAAGGCACAGTCAACTTAGTGTATGTAAACGTCTGACCCACTGGATCTGTGATACAGTAAACTGTAAGTGAAATAATCTGTCTATAAACAATTGTTTGAAAAATTACTTGTGTCATGCACACAGTAGATGTCCTAACCGACTTGCCAAAACTATAGTTGATAACAAGAAATTTGTGGAGTGGTTGAAAAATGAGTTTTAATGACTCCAACCTAAGTGTATGTAAATTTACAACTTCAACTGTATATATACAGTGCCTTGCGAAAGTATTCGGCCCCCTTGAACTTTGCGACCTTTTGCCACATTTCAGGCTTCAAACATAAAGATATAAAACTGTATTTCTTTGTGAAGAATCAACAACAAGTGGGACACAATCATGAAGTGGAACGACATTTATTGGATATTTCAAACAAATCAAAAACTGAAAAATTGGGCGTGCAAAATTATTCAGCCCCTTTACTTTCAGTGCAGCAAACTCTCTCCAGAAGTTCAGTGAGGATCTCTGAATGATCCAATGTTGACCTAAATGACTAATGATGATAAATACAATCCACCTGTGTGTAATCAAGTCTCCGTATAAATGCACCTGCACTGTGATAGTCTCAGAGGTCTGTTAAAAGCGCAGAGAGTATCATGAAGAACAAGGAACACACCAGGCAGGTCCGAGATACTGTTGTGAAGAAGTTTAAAGCCGGATTTGGATACAAAAAGATTTCCCAAGCTTTAAACATCCCAAGGAGCACTGTGCAAGCGATAATATTGAAATGGAAGGAGTATCAGACCACTGCAAATCTACCAAGACCTGGCCGTCCCTCTAAACTTTCAGCTCATACAAGGAGAAGACTGATCAGAGATGCAGCAAAGAGGCCCATGATCACTCTGGATGAACTGCAGAGATCTACAGCTGAGGTGGGAGACTCTGTCCATAGGACAACAATCAGTCGTATATTGCACAAATCTGAGTGGCAAGAAGAAAGCCATTTCTTAAAGATATCCATAAAAAGTGTTGTTTAAAGTTTGCCACAAGCCACCTGGGAGACACACCAAACATGTGGAAGAAGGTGCTCTGGTCAGATGAAACCAAAATTGAACTTTTTGGCAACAATGCAAAACGTTATGTTTGGCGTAAAAGCAACACAGCTGAACACACCATCCCCATTGTCAAACATGTTGGTGGTAGCATCATGGTTTGGGCCTGCTTTTCTTCAGCAGGGACAGGGAAGATGGTTGAAAATTGATGGGAAGATGGATGGAGCCAAATACAGGACCATTCTGGAAGAAAACCTGATGGAGTCTGCAAAAGACCTGAGACTGGGACGGAGATTTGTCTTCCAACAAGACAATGATCCAAAACATAAAGCAAAATCTACAATGGAATGGTTCAAAAATAAACATATCCAGGTGTTAGAATGGCCAAGTCAAAGTCCAGACCTGAATCCAATCGAGAATCTGTGGAAAGAACTGAAAACTGCTGTTCACAAATGCTCTCCATCCAACCTCACTGAGCTCGAGCTGTTTTGCAAGGAGAAATGGGAAAAAAATTCAGTCTCTCGATGTGCAAAACTGATAGAGACATACCCCATGCGACTTACAGCTGTAATCGCAGCAAAAGGTGACGCTACAAAGTATTAACTTAAGGGGGCTGAATAATGTTGCACGCCCAATATTTCAGTTTTTGATTTGTTAAAAAAGTTTGAAATATCCAATAAATGTCGTTCCACTTCATGATTGTGTCCCACTTGTTGTTGATTCTTCACAAAAAAATACAGTTTTATATCTTTATGTTTGAAGCCTGAAATGTGGCAAAAGGTCGCAAAGTTCAAGGGTTCTATGATTGGTTGGCCCTGCCAGTGGCCTGCCTGTAGCATGCTGCTGTCTGTATCTACTGTAGACAGTATCATACTGTTGATAAATACAGTAAGTTACTGATAAAATTACAAAAATGGCTAACAGTGTAGTAAACATGGCTATCTGATAATAGTAGTTATCACAACAAAAGACGTGGTCTAACACAACAAAACATTTAAAAGGTGTCTTACAACACAGCGCACCTGACAGAAAACAGAAAACCAGAATACAATTTGACAAAACATAACAGAAAATAGCTGCACATTTTACTGGGTGTAAATGACATCACTCAGTGGGATTTTTTGTCATTGTGTGTCTCATTGACAATTACTCTCACAAACCAATAATGACATCACCATCGTGTTCGTTGCCACTCATAACCTCAGGCGTTGTGTAATTTGCAGGAAACTACACTTAAATACCTACACCACCCACCTCTCTTACTTACACACACGTAGCTGAGTTGCTAAGGTGTGGGAAAGGAAGCTGTTCTCTGACCTGTAGTGGGCCATGACGCAGACAAGAGGTTCGCTTAAGCACTGACTGGAGATACTGTGGGTGTGCCATTTAAAGACATATTGTCCAGTCGGGCAGAGTAGAGAACCACAATATGACTCACTCACAGAGCAGAAAGTCCCTCTCTCCACCATGCGGTTACTGTATTCAGTACAGCAATGGAGAGCTCACTCTACTACCTCCAATATCCTCTCTTTGCCTCCACTCATCCACTCACTCACAAACATGAAACAGTTCATTATTCTCTGAACACATTGTACCAAATCTATACACAGCATCTATAGCTATGCAAAACTCTATAAACATTTTGAATTACCCTTTAGCTCAATTGTCCAGAACAGTAGCCCATAACACCACATCGTAACACAATTACTGTAGAGACATGTCTTCTTCATTCTTCAGAAAGGCTCAGGGCCTGTGTTCTGACCTGTACTATTGTGGCTCAGGTTAAATTTATGAGTATCACACCCACTAAACCTGGGAACGTCAGCAGTATCTCTATACCATTTACTGTCTGTGGTGTTATACTGTAGATGCAGCAACAACATAACCCAGCTGCATTAAACACAGTGCTTCAGTACTGCTGTCCAGTCCACAGTCTTAATCCAGATTATTCCAGATTACGCACACAAAACTGGAGAAAGACAGCTCCCCCAACCCCTCCAGTTCTGTCTGTGTTATTTATATAAAGGCAAAGATAGTCATACAGTTGGCTGCTGCAATAAAGAGTAGTGCATGTGTAACATCACTGATTCAAACAAAACATTTGTTGTATTATATTCATCTGAGGATTTTGAGCCATGTCCTATCCTTATTTTGAGCCCTGTCCTATCCTTCCTTTTAGCCCTGTCCTATCCTTCCTTTTAGCCCTGTCCTATCCTTCCTTTTAGCCCTGTCCTATCCTTATTTTGAGCCCTGTCCTATCCTTCCTTTTAGCCCTGTCCTATCCTTCCTTTTAGCCCTGTCCTATCCTTCCTTTTAGCCCTGTCCTATCCTTCCTTTTAGCCCTGTCCTATCCTTCCTTTTAGCCCTGTCCTATCCTTCCTTTTAGCCCTGTCCTATCCTTCCTTTTAGCCCTGTCCTATCCTTCCCTTTAGCCCTGTCCTATCCTTCCTTTTAGCCCTGTCCTATCCTTCCTTTTAGCCCTGTCCTATCCTTCCTTTTAGCCCTGTCCTATCCTTCCTTTTAGCCCTGTCCTATCCTTCCTTTTAGCCCTGTCCTATCCTTCCTTTTAGCCCTGTCCTATCCTTCCTTTTAGCCCTGTCCTATCCTTCCTTTTAGCCCTGTCCTATCCTTCCTTTTAGCCCTGTCCTATCCTTCCTTTTAGCCCTGTCCTATCCTTATTTTGAGCCCTGTCCTATCCTTATTTTGAGCCATGTCCTATCCTTCTTTTGAGCCCTGTCCTATCCTTATTTTGAGCCATGTCCTATCCTTATTTTGAGCCATGTCCTATCCTTCCTTTTAGCCCTGTCCTATCCTTCTTTTGAGCCCTGTCCTATCCTTATTTTGAGCCATGTCCTATCCTTCTTTTTAGCCCTGTCCTATCCTTATTTTGAGCCATGTCCTATCCTTCTTTTGAGCCCTGTCCTATCCTTATTTTGAGCCATGTGCTATCCTTCCTTTTAGCCCTGTCCTATCCTTATTTGAGCCATGTCCTATCCTTCCTTTTAGCCCTGTCCTATCCTTCCTTTTAGCCCTGTCCTATCCTTCCTTTTAGCCCTGTCCTATCCTTCCCTTTAGCCCTGTCCTATCCTTCCTTTTAGCCCTGTCCTATCCTTCCCTTTAGCCCTGTCCTATCCTTCCTTTTAGCCCTGTCCTATCCTTCCTTTTAGCCCTGTCCTATCCTTCCTTTTAGCCCTGTCCTATCCTTCCTTTTAGCCCTGTCCTATCCTTCCTTTTAGCCCTGTCCTATCCTTCCTTTTAGCCCTGTCCTATCCTTCCTTTTAGCCCTGTCCTATCCTTCCTTTTAGCCCTGTCCTATCCTTCCTTTTAGCCCTGTCCTATCCTTCCTTTTAGCCCTGTCCTATCCTTCCTTTTAGCCCTGTCCTATCCTTCCTTTTAGCCCTGTCCTATCCTTCCTTTTAGCCCTGTCCTATCCTTCCTTTTAGCCCTGTCCTATCCTTCCTTTTAGCCCTGTCCTATCCTTCCTTTTAGCCCTGTCCTATCCTTCTTTTTAGCCCTGTCCTATCCTTCCTTTTAGCCCTGTCCTATCCTTCCTTTTAGCCCTGTCCTATCCTTATTTTGAGCCCTGTCCTATCCTTATTTTGAGCCATGTCCTATCCTTCTTTTGAGCCCTGTCCTATCCTTATTTTGAGCCATGTCCTATCCTTATTTTGAGCCATGTCCTATCCTTCCCTTTTAGCCCTGTCCTATCCTTCTTTTGAGCCCTGTCCTATCCTTATTTTGAGCCATGTCCTATCCTTCTTTTGAGCCCTGTCCTATTCTTATTTTGAGCCATGTCCTATCCTTCTTTTGAGCCCTGTCCTATCCTTATTTTGAGCCATGTCCTATCCTTCCTTTTAGCCCTGTCCTATCCTTATTTTGAGCCATGTCCTATCCTTCCTTTTAGCCCTGTCCCATCCTTCCTTTTAGCCCTGTCCTATACTTCCTTTTAGCCCTGTCCTATCCTTCCTTTTAGCCCTGTCAATAGATAATACTGTAAGAATACTGTAACATGTTTAGTGAATTTACATGCATTACAACATGTAATTTACTGTAAATGTAATGGTAAAGCATAATGCAGACTTACCGGTTTTCTTGCCGAAATGTTCTCATGATGGAATTGACAGTTGATCTTTTCAGATTGGGGTGAACTAATCTGGCAGCCTCTGCCGTGGTAAGGCCTCTGTTTTCCACATGGTCAATGACGATGGCCCGGACTTCATTAGACACAACAGTTCCCTGCCATCTGCCTCCCTCTCTCTGTTGTCCGCCTCTTTAAACACACATCCATCAAAGCCATAAGCATTGAGTAAGTGGCAGTCAAGGGCAGCTACGCTGATTGGGGCTTTAATGAGAAAGTTGTGATTAGTTCAAATGCATGGTGTGTGTTGGTACCTAGCAGAGTTATGGTACAGTTCTACACCCTTAGAAAAAAGGGTTCCAAAAGGGTTCTTTACGGAGTGATAAGGTTCTATCAATAACTGTTTTTTATCCAATTCTTTTTTTGGGGGAGATGAGGGTTCTTTGTAAGGCAAAGGGTTCTACCTAGAACCTTTTTCATCCTTTTTTTCAAAGAAATGGTTATTTAACAGGGTTTCTTTTATCGCTTTGGTACTATTTTCACAAGTATTTGGTAGAATTTCACAACTCTTGGTACAAAACTCAAAACAGATAATCAAAAAGGCTGTTTTTCACAACTTTAATCACTTTTTCAATTGACTTAGTACAACACACCTAATCACAAAGGAACTTTTCACCAAACCTAATCAGTGTTTCATCTAGAAATATCTTTCATATAAAGTAATTGCCTTTCACAATGCAATGCTCACAAAACTTTTCCTATGATTCTCTTCTCATTTGTTTAAATATATTTGACCATCACTTAATCCAACTGCGCTTAATGGTTAATCACTTAACCGTTTGGTAAACCTATAGATTTTAAACTGGTTTGTCTACTAGATATACCAGCTGCCAAACTAACACTGATTCAGATGACCATCCTACCCATGCGATGTGATTTATAGATTGGCAGGTAAGGGTGCTCTCGAGCGGCTGGATGTTCTTTACCATTCGGCCATCAGATTTTCCACCATTGCTCCTTATAGGACACGTCACTGCACTCGATACTCCTCTGTAAACTGGTAATCTCTGTATACCTGTCACAAGATGTTTGTACCATGTTTCGTGCTGCTACCATGTTGTGTAAGGACCGACACTGGGAGATGAGAAGCAAGTACAGTGAGTGAACATTTAATGGATAATAGACAAGAAACAAACAAGGACGGTGTCTGAACAGGGGAAAAATAAACTACATTAATGCTGACATGGGGAACAAACTGAGGAGCAGACCGATATAGAGGGGCAATCAACAAAGTAAAGGAGTCTAGGTAAGTCCAATGAGCGCTGATGCATGTAATGATGGTGACAGGTGTGCGTAATGAAGGGCAGAGAGGGGAAGCGGGAGCAGGCGTGACAGTACCCCCCCCCCCTCTAGGGGCACCACCCTGCATCCCACCTGGCGAGCCCGACGAGCCGGCTGAGGCGTGGGAGCCCGACGAGCCGGCTGAGGCGTGGGAGCCCGACGAGCCGGCTGAGGCGTGGGAGCCCGACGAGCCGGCTGAGGCGTGGGAGCCCGACGAGCCGGCTGAGGCGTGGGAGCCCGTCGAGCCGGCTGAGGCGTGGGAGCCCGTCGAGCCGGCTGAGGCGTGGGAGCCCGACGAGCCGGCTGAGGCGTGGGAGCCCGACGAGCCGGCTGAGGCGTGGGAGCCCGACGAGCCGGCTGAGGCGTGGGAGCCCGACGAGCCGGCTGAGGCGTGGGAGCCCGACGAGCCGGCTGAGGCGTGGGAGCCCGACGAGCCGGCTGAAGCGTGGGAGCCCGACGAGCCGGCTGAAGCATGACGTGGGATGGGAGCCTGCCGAGCCAACTGCGACAAGGAAACCTCTCGAGCCAGCTACGGCATGGAAGTCAGATGAGCCAGCTGAGACACCCCCGGTTCCATCGGCGGTGGCACCAGGACCTGACGTCACCAACAAAAACAAAAAACAAGAACTCCCCGATGCTTCAAATAGTGGTGTCAGCATTCTGTAAGGACTGACACTGGGAGATGAGAAGCAAGTACAGGGAGTGAACATTTAATGGATAATAGACAAGAAACAAATAAGGACAGCGTCTGGACAGGGCAAAACGTAACGACGTCAATGTTGACACAGGGAACAAACTGAGGAGCAGACAGATATAAATGGGCAATCAACAAAGTTAAGGAGTCCAGGTGAGTCCAATGATCGCTGATGAGTGTAATGATGGTGACAGGTGTGTGTAATGAAGGGCAGTCTGGCGCCCTCGAGCCCCAGAGAGGGGAACGTTGTGTGCTGCCATGTTTTGTTGCTACCATGTTGTTGTCATGTGGTGTTGCTACCATGCCTTGTTGTCATGTGTTGCTGCCATGCTATGTTGTTGTCTTAGTTCTCTCTTTATGAAGTGTTGTGGTGTCTCTCTTGTCGTGGAGGTGTTTGGTAGGCCTTCATTATAAATAAGAATTTGTTCTTAACTGAGTTGCCTAGTTAAATAAAGGTACAAAGAAATACAGAAATGAAACGTGTTTGTAAAGTGTGAACATCTAAACTACATGTATGATACATGATTGCTAATTGATTCCACATAGCGGTAACCACAATTGGTCACCATATGAAAGGGTGTGTGTGTGAACACTTTCTTTCAAAAGGCACCAGGTAAATGTGAACACTTTCCTTCAGGAAGTAGGAAGAAATCAGCTTGTGATTAAAGGGCCCGTCAGAGAGTTGGGCATTGGACCTGTTAAGGGTTCAAAGTGAATACAGTACATGTATTGGCTTTTTATAGTGAATTATGTGAATGTTAGATTGTGTATGTGTGTATGAGAAAGATAAAGAATGAAAATATTGTAATATAAAGTGTGATGGTGTGTTTTCAGTGGATATATGGATATATTGTGTTATACTGTAGGTGTTATAAAGTTATTTTTGGGCTACCTCAGTTCTCTAATGGAGATACTGTGTTCCGTACCAGTAGAACAGAGATCATTGTGTACCTATCTAAATGAGATACTGTGTTCCTTACCAGTAGAACAGAGCTCATCGTGTACATCCCTATCAGATCAACCTTTGACCCTTCACTCTGAGTGCTGCAGAACAGGGAAAACTGCAGTCAGCGCTTATGTCTGACCTTCAGTCTTATGCAAGCATCAACGACAGCGACTGCCAGAAGGGTCAAGTGCATTCATTCTCTCTCTCTCTCTCTCTCTCTCTCTCTCTCTCTCTCTCTCTCTCTCTCTCTCTCTCTCTCTCTCTCTCTCTCTCTCTCTCTCTCTCTCTCTCTCTCATATTTCCCTATAAATCCTTTGTTCATATGAACAAACAAATAAACAAGTAAATGTTGCAATCTGAAGAAATAAATTGGGTCATCGCATATTTTCACAACCGCCACAGGTTACTTCGTTCAGGTGAAATATGACTTTAGCATTGTCCTTGATAAGTAATTCATTATCAAAACACAATGACAAATGCATCAATATACTCAAAATAAAATATAAATTCAGCCCTGATCTCTGGTATTGTCTATCAATAATTGGAGGGTCATCTTACTAGCCTTCACACTACACTGTTTTAGAATCAATCAGCGGTCTATTTGGTTGTTATATGTATCATGGTGGGGTTTTGATGGTCAGGTGTGTGTGATGAGGCAAAGTCATAAGACAAAAGTGCCCTAATATTGAAGTGGACCAGGGGCAATAGGGGCAGAGGACAGTGTTTACAGCTCAAGAACAGGTGTTTTTGAGCTGTAAAGAACACCCCCATTCACGCAGTGATCATAGCCGACCAGATCTCAGCTGATATCCAGGGCTCATTGGACCCATTCTAAGATAATATAAGCACCTGTTCAGATACAGCACAGTGCTCCTGTTTTACAATTTCCAACACAACACCTTTGGTTGTCTCTCAGCTATAGGTACCTCCATGGTTCGCACTGATGACAGCAACAATCCTGATGCAGGCAGACCTGTGCTATTTCACGTGTGCATGGCCTTTGTACTCTGTGTGTCACGTCTTGCCAGTGCTTAAAGGTCACTTTGCTGAAAGTTCTGTTTCTACAGCTCGTTCAAAAGCGCATTCATAGTTTACGACGAGCACAGCACACCCACTGGGCACAGACATCAATTCAACGTCTATTCCATTTTTGTAACAGTAATGTTTTTTTTGTGTGCTTTTGCTGTGATTGAGTGGGCCTGGCAGGGCTGGCTGCCCAGTGGGTGGCAGGGCCTGGTTCCCCTGACTTGAACACAATCACACAAACAAAACACAATGCTGATGGTACAAGTCTGAATGGTAATGATGATAGACGATAAAAGGCGGCCTGTGGTGAATGGACATCAGCCCAGACAAGAATCTACAGGACCTTCGATCCTGTTACCTACAATATACCCAATTCTCTGGCACTCAACACACAGACAGACAGTCCATGTCCCATTGTGTATTTCATTAGCCTCTTACAAATCAATACAATCAAGGTTAGTTGTGGTTGATCATTTAAAGCAAACAGCAGGAGGTTAAACCATGTACCACGTTAAAAAATGATACTGTACATCGCTTGCACCAGCAGCTTTAGCCAAAATACACATGGAATAAACAAAACATACAGTCAATAATACAGTAGAGAAAAAAAAGAAAAAAAAATCTATATACAGTGAGTGCAAATAAGGTAAGATAAGGGAGTTAAGGCAATAAATAGGCCATGGTGGCAAAGTAATTACAATATAGCAATTAAACACTGGAATGGTAGATGTGCAGAAGATTAATGTGCAAGTAGAGATACTGTAGTGCAGAGGAGCAAGATAAATAAATAAATAAATACAGTATGGGGATGAGGTAGTCGGATGGGTTGTTTACAGGTGCAGTGATCTGTGAGCTGCTCTGACAGCTGGTGCTTAAAGCTAGTGAGGGAGATATGAGTCTCCAACTTCAGTGATTTTTGCAGTTCGTTCCAGTCATTGGCAACAGAGAACTGAAAGGAAAGGTGGCAAAATGATGAATTGGCTTTGGGGGTGACCAGTGAGATACACCTGCTGGAGCTGGAGCGCCAGGATGGTCAGTTTTATGTGGGTATGTTTGGCAGCATGAGTGAAGGATGCTTTGTTGCGAAATAGGAAGACGATTTTAGATTTTATTTTGGATTGGAGATGTTTAATGTGAGTTTGGAAGTAGAGTTTACAGTCCAACCAGACACCTAGGTATTTGTAGTTATCCACATATTCTAAGTCAGACGGGCGGGCAGGTGCGGGCAGTGATCGGTTGAAGAGCATGCATTTAGTTTTACTTGCATTTAAGAGCAGTTGGAGGCCACGGAAGGAGTGTTGTATGGCATTGAAGCTCGTCTGGAGGTTAGTTAACACAGTGTCCATGAAGGGCCAGAAGTATACAGAATGGTGTCATCTGCATAGAGGTGGATCAGAGAATCACCAGCAGCAAGAGCGACATCATTGATGTATACAGAGAAGAGAGTCGGCCCGAGAATTGAACTCTGTGGCACCCCCATAGAGACTGCCAAAGGTCCGGACAACAGGCCTTCCGATTTGACACACTGAACTCTGTCAGAGAAGTAGTTGGTAAGCCAGGCGAGGCAATCATTTGAGAAACCAATGCTGTTGAGTCTGCCGATAAGAATGTGGTGATTGACAGAGTCGAAAGCCTTGGCCAGGTCGATGAATACGGTTGCACAGTAATGTCTCTTATCGATGGCGGTTATGATATCATTTAGGACCTTGAGCGTGGCTGAGGTGCACCCGTGACCAGCTCTGAAACCAGATTGCATAGCGGAGAAGGTACGGTGGGATTCGAAAGGGTCGGAAATTTGTTTGTTAACTTGGCTTTCGAAGACCGTAGAAAGGCAGGGTAGGATAGATATATATAGATATATAGACCCAGTTTGGGTCTAGAGTGCCTCCCCCTTTGAAGAGGGGGATGATCGCGGCAGCTTTCCAATCTTTGGGAATCTCAGATGATATGAAAGAGAGGTTGAACAGGCTAGTGATAGGGGTTGCAACAATTTCGGCAGATAATCTTAGAAAGAGAGGGTTCAGATTGTCTAGCCCGACTGATTTGTAGGGGTCCAGATTTTGCAGCTCTTTCAGAACATCAGCTATCTGTATTTTGGTGAAGGAGAAATCGGGGAGGCTTGGGCGAGTTGCTGTGGGGAGTGCAGGGCAGTTGACCGAGGTAGGGGTAGCCAGGTGGAAAGCATGGCCAGCCGTAGAAAAATGCTTATTGAACTTCTCAATTATAGTGGTGACTGTGGTGACAGTGTTTCCTAGCCTCAGTGCAGTGGGCAGCTGGGAGGAGGTGCTCTTATTCTCCATGAACTTTGGCGCCAGTAGGTCTTAGCAGACAGCATTATTAATGTTATCAGTAGCCTACATTATGAATGGCCTAATACAATGACTATCCTCATTAGAGCCTGATAAAGCTCTTAAAACCTAATGAACTGCAGGTGAGATTGTGACAAGTCAAAGTTTCTGGCCAATCGGGACAGTATAATATAGTAGTTAGACCAAGAGGCAGTTTATCGAAGTCAGCCCAACTGTGAGGCAAAGTGTTACTGTTGTAGTACGATCAAGGCAAGAGCAAGACCATCATCTGTATAGAAAAGCTTTGAGAAAATAATACCTACGAGAAGGATGGCATGAGATTTGAACAGATTTGTGTGTACTGGAATTGAAGTTCTGCTGCAACTGAAGTGAAATCTCACCTCTTTTCTGTTCTGTCCTTTTTCGAGGTCTTTCCTAAAAATGCTGAACTGTTTGGTTAACTGGAACATGCCAACCCCTCCATGCCTACTGGTGCTGTTGCCATGGAGACTTGTCTCTGTTACAGAACTGACTCAGTTACTATGGCAACCTGAAAATCCCCCAAAATGTGGAAAGTGGAGCACGTAACACACACACACACACACACACACACACACACACACACACACACACACACACACACACACACACACACACACACACACACACACACACAACACACACACACACACACACACACACACACACACACACAATGCTCTAATCCACATCTCGTCTGTGTTAATTTTGGCACTTTAAAAAAAATGTAGTCTAGTCTTAGTCATTTTGACGAAAATATCGTTAAGTCTTAGTCACATTTTTGTCATTTGAATAATGATTTAATCTAGTCATGGTCAAAATGACGAAAACATTATTAACATTAACATTATTTCAGCTTTTATTTCTTTCGTCACATTCCTAGTGGGTCAGAAGGTTACATACACTTAATTAGTATTTGGTAGCGTTACCTTTAAATTGTTTAACTTGGGTCAAACGTTTTGGGGAGCCTTCCACAACCTTCCCACAATACATTGTGTGAATTTTGGCCCATTCCTCCTGACAGAGCTGGTGTAACTGAGTCAGGTTTGTAGGCCACCTTGCTCGCACACACTTTTTCAGTTCTGCCCACAAATGTTCTATAGGATTGAGGTCAGGGCTTTGTGATGACCACTCCAATACCTTGACTTTGTTGTCCTTAAGTCATTTTGCCACAACTTTGGAAGTATGCTTGGGGTCATTGTCCAATTGGAAGAGCCATTTGCGACCAAGCTTTAGGGAGACTTGGCTACGTTGGCTACAGAACATGTATATGAAATGCAGTGGGAAAAGCGTGAGGGTTGTATGAGATTACATATTCAAAGACAGCCTACTTTTCTATAGCCTACTCAAGGGAGAGATAAACATAGCTAGACTGTTGTTTTATTATTAAACTCAGTGCTGCTGTTGTTTTTAATGTTGTAAAGCAGCATGTGTTTTTTAACCAGGCAAATGGTAGCTAACTAGAAAGCTGGTGGTGAGATAGTTAGGTGAAGCAAGAGTCACATGCACAGGCTCAGCCTGTCTGCTGCTCTGCCCACACTGATCGATTGCTCAACCGCAGCTTACCAGCTGATGTAGGCTGTGTTTGCCTGGTGTGACCCGTCCTTCCCACTGCTGAACACATTTTTTCTCTTCTCATTTTAGTCAACTGAAATAAATAATAATGTTTCTTTAGTTCTAGTTTTTTTCTGGGTCTATTTTGCCTTAAAAATAGAAAAATGTTTGATAAAAAAAAAAATTGTTAACAAAATTAACCCTCCATCACATCAGTCATTCATTAAAGCCAGAGCTCATCATGTGACGAACAGGGATTGCAGATTTATTGACCATGTTTAGATTTGTGCAAAACAGATTATCATTCCTCATGCTGTTGTATATGAATATTTATCATACCATTTAATCCCTCCCTGTCCATCTCTATTTCCTCCCTCTCCATATGTTCCCTTGATGAAACACAGTGTCCTCAGATCACAGGTGCAGAGCTTTGGATAAAAGCGGCTGCTAAATAGCATATATTATTATTATTATATTATATTATCAAATGCACCCACCCACACAGTCACCCACACTTATACACACATACCCCTCCACCCCCAAACATAGTACAAAAGTACACACCAAATCCCAGTCAGTAAGAGAAAGAAAGCCACAGAGAGTTTCTGAAGAGGCTTATGAAAGGGGCTATAATTACAGAGCACCATAACGAGTAGCTTGGAACAAGGATTTACAAAAGGACTGCATGAGGAACAGAGGCAGAGCAGCGAAGGGCTTCAAACTGCAAGCCTGGGCGACTGATAAGAGATTAACTATGGCCAAGTTCAGTTTTAGTATCGACCTTGATAATGATAACGAATTACACAATTTTCCTAGAAAAGACTAGAGGCAGGGTATATGCACAAGAGTGTGAAATTGGCCACAGATGAAATAGCCGATCTCTGCCTTTCTTTTGATGATAAATCAGTTCATAGCTGATGTTGGTGTTGGTCCGGTAGGTCTGGTAGGGGGGTGAGTTGTCAGTTTTCTGCTTGGTAATGAAGATGAATTAAGGACATTTCCAGTAATTCGAGGATTTCCTTGTTGACTCGGCAGTTCTAGCTGACGTCAGTTATTGGGCCTACAGCAAGATGGATTGTTATTGAAACTGTCCTTGAACGCAATGCGACTTTACTACTCTAAGTTGTGACGTAAGAGGCAGGGCTAACAATTTGGAAATCTGCTGTACAATTATGGATGTGTTTATGATTCATTTTGTAGCTTCCCCGTTACGATCCTTCAAAGCAGGGGCCGAGAGACTGAAAAACAGCTTCTATCTCAAGGCCATCAGTCTGTTAAACAGCCACCACTAACATTGAGTGGCTGCTGCCAACACACTGACTCAACTCCAGCCACTTTAATAATGGGAATTGATGGGAATTGATGGAAAATATATCACTAGCCACTTTAAACAATGCTACTTAATATAATGTTTACATACCCTACATTATTCATCTCATATGTATATGTATATACTGTACCCTATATCATCTACTGCATCTTTATGTAAGACATGTATCACTAGCCACTTTAAACTATGCCACTTTGTTTACATGCCCTTTGTTTACATGCCATTACTCATCTCATATGTTGATACTGTACTCAATATCATCTACTGCATCTTGCCTATGTCGTTCTGTACCATCACTCATTCATATATCCTTATGTACATATTCTTTATCCCTTTACACTCTGTGTTGTCTGTTCACACTGCTATGCTTTATCTTGGCCAGGTCGCAGTTGTAAAGGAGAACTTGTTCTCAACTAGCCTACCTGGTTAAATAAAGGTGAAATAAAATAAAAATAAAATAAAAGTGTATAAGGTAGTCGTTTTGGAATTGTTAGGTAGATTACTTGTTGGTTATTACTGCATTGTCGGAACTAGAAGCACAAGCATTTCGCTACACTCGCATTAACATCTGCTAACCATATGTATGTGACAAATACATTTGATTTGATTTGACTTTGAGTCTTACTGTAAGCAGATATGAGTGCAAGGCTTGGTACAGTACACAGCAGAGGCCTTAGTATCAGTGTATCATGGGTGAATGAATGGATGGCACACACATCGTGTCTGTGTATGTGGGTCGCCTGACTGCAGGCCCTGATTGAGTGAGCCACTCAGCTCATACCGGTTGGGATCGGATCATGGTGGACATAGGGGTGGGCAGGAGTCTGCGTGACTTTCCCCCAGGCGCCGTGTGTCCTTCATGGTGCATAATCAAGCCGCCCTCCACAGCCTAGGCCTCCATCAGCCCAGTAAACATCAAGCCCACACGTCAGACTCCACAGACGTCATCGGCCTATCTAGACCTCAGCATTCTCTCTCTCAACCTCCATGTGTCACATTAATTACATCCTCAACATGGACCTCCTTGATGATGGCTCAAATATACTGTCTCTCTCAGCCTCCATCATTCAACTTCACTACATCCACAATTTCTCCCTCTAAAGACATCTGGATAAGAGCGTCTGCTAAATAACAAAAATGTCATGTAAAATGAGCCCATCAATCTATAATAATCCAAGTACAAATAATATCCGGTGTCTCTAAACCGACACTCCACTTTAACAACCCATCACTTCTCCACTACTGATAAAGGCCTCTAAGCCTCTTTATGTATCCTGTCACTTCGCCCCTTCAACTATCTCACACATGCATCAGGTGAGCCATGCCTGTAGTGTAAAGCAGCATTCCTCACATACTTTCCACATTGTCAAGC
The DNA here is from genome assembly GCF_045791955.1 of Oncorhynchus clarkii lewisi. Taxonomy (NCBI): domain Eukaryota; kingdom Metazoa; phylum Chordata; class Actinopteri; order Salmoniformes; family Salmonidae; genus Oncorhynchus; species Oncorhynchus clarkii. The sequence goes on along the minus strand of NC_092163.1, from coordinate 51,593,174 downwards.
TGTGGTATTACCCTACCCAGTTCAGCATTTTCCAATCCTGGTAAGGCAAAGGCTCTGCTGCCACTCGGAAACAACGGCTTCCAATACGAGGGTCAGAGGGTACATGTAAACCCAAAATGTTACTTAGGGAGATTGTCACTCCCTGGTGTGTTGTTATGTATTAATAACAATTAGACTACGTTACCCAGTAGGCTATGCGGGGGGTTGAAGAATGCCTTGCATGGCTAAACATGTAGTTTTCTAGCTGAAGTATATGTTATTTAAAAGGAGTCATTATATAAGGAACAAACATAACATGGTGTCAGATTGGTAGTCGCTATGACGAGACAGAGATAAGAAAGGAGTAACTCTGCAAATTTCCGCATCAAAAATTGAACATTCTACCACAAGTCAAGTGACGTGAGTAGTCGAAGATGCTAGCTTGCGACAACGGGCCGCAGCAGCGAGAGTGACAGCAGCGAGAGTGAGGCTGCATTGGAATCTGTTGACGAGCAAGTTGATGAGCAACATACGTAAGAGAAATTGACACTGTTCCTGTTCTCCGTCATGGATAGGCTTAGTCCTCCTACTCCTATGCAGTTAATAGGCAATTTAGCTGACAATTGGAAATGTTTCAAGCAGAGATTCAATATCTACCTAGCAGCCAGTGGTGCAGGGGGAGATGATGACAAATTGAAAGCTTCCTTAACATTGACTGTGCTAATGGCTAAATTTGAGGAGTACTTTGTACCAAGCCAGAACGTCACGTTTGAGAGATACAAGTTTTTCTCTCATGATCAGAAACAGGGAGTCAGTTTGGACCCGTAGTTGGCTGAGCTGAACACACTGAGCAAAACTTGTGAATTTGAAAATCTGAAAGACTCACTAGTGAAAGACAGGATAGTCTATGGCATACTTGATAATGGACTCAAGGAGAGATTGCTGCGTGAGCAAGATGTAACTTTGGATAAAGCAGTGAATATGTGTTGAGCAGCTGAAACCACCAGAGCACAAGCTAAAGAGCTGCGTAGGGATGAGACCTCAGTGCATGCAATAAAAAGAGAGGAGCACCACACGTTACCATTCCTGTGTCTGTGAGAAGAATTCCAAAAACACCGTGAAAAATGTAAAAGACACCATTTGTTGTTTTGTCATGTATTGTTTTATGTATTTCTTTGCATCTTGGGACAGTATATGTCTCACGCCTTACAAAACAAAAAATGCCCTGCACATGGCAAATCATGTAACGACTGTAATGACGCATGGAAAAGATGGACGTCATCACAAAAATGGATGAACATACAGACTGGGTAAGCTCACTGGTTATTGTGGTGAAAAAGAACGGCGATCTCAGGATATGTCTAGACCCGAGAGATCTCAACAAAGCAATCAAGAGAGAGCATTTCAAGTTGCCAACCAGAGAAGAGATAATGTAGCAGTTTGCTGGAGCAAAGTGGTTCAGTAAGCTTCATGCCTCATCAGGATTCTGGCAAATGAAGCTAGATGATGCAAGCTCAAGGCTATGCACATTCAACACACCTGAGGGCAGGTACAGATGTATTTGTCTACCATATGGGATTCTCTCAGCACTAGAGGTCTACCACAAGACAATCCCCATGATCTTTGAGCGCATCCCAGGAGTGGAGACCTTGATGGATGACATCATCATCTGGGGGTCCACAAAAGAAGAACACAATGCGAGAGTGAGACAAGTGCTGGAACTGACACGGAACGTCAACCTAAAACTAAACAAGGACAAATGAGAGTTTGGTGTGAAAACACTTACCTTCGTGGGAGACGTACTTTCAGAGGAGTCAAACCAGACCCGAGGAAAACATCAGCCATCAACAACATGGAGCGCCCGAAGAACAAGGACGATGTGAGACGCTTCATGGGCATGATCACCTACCGTACAAAGTTCATACCTCAACTGTCAGCACAGTCCGCTCCACTCAGATGTCTTCTGGAACAGAAAAATGAATGGGAATGGTCCCATGAACAGGAAAACTGCTTCTAAAACCGAAAGAAGACAATCACAGAAGAGCCAGTGCTCAGGTTCTATGATCCAGAGAAAAGCACAAGGATTTCTGCAGACGCGTCACAGTTTGGCCTGGGAGCAGTTTTTCTGCAATAGCATGACGACACATGGCAACCCGTCGCTTATGCGTCCAGAGCCTTGACAGGCGCAGAGATAAGGTACGCACAAATAGAGAAAGAACTGCTGGCGAGCACATACGCTTGCGAAAGGTTTCACCAATACGTCTACGGACAAGACTTCGATGTAGAAACCGACCACAAACCATTGGTGGCAATCATGTCTAAGCCTCTGAATGATTATCCAATGAGAATCCAGAGAATGTTGATCAGACTGCAAAAGTATGATGTGAAGATGATCTACACCCCGGGAAAGATCTTGTTCGCCGCCGACACTCTTTCTCGAGCAGTTGACAAGAAGAGCTTCGACACACAGAAAAACACTGAGATTCAGGCCTACGTCGACCTGATCGTAGCATCACTTCCTGTGTCTTCTGAGAGAATGGAGCAGATCAAAAGAGAGACCGCAGCTGACCAAACAATGACAGAGTTGAAAGAAACAACACTGATAGGATGACCCGCACAGAAAAACAACTGTCCGAGGAGAATACAGGATTACTGGATGTGCAGAGCAGAGCTCACCTATGTGGATGATATAGTGTTCAAAGGCAACAAGATTGACACTGCGCAAAGAAATGCTACAGAAAATAGACGAGGGCCACTTGGGTGAGGAAAAATGCAAACGACGAGCACGAGAAGTAATGTACTGGCCAAGAATGAACCAGGAAATCAGACAGACCACTGCTTCATGTGAACTGTGTTTGACCTACAGGCCAAAGCAGCAAGCAGAGCCGCTAATGCCTGATCCAGTACACAACAGACCCTACTACAAAGTTGGAGTTGACCTTTTTGACTGCAATGGCAAAAGTCACATTGTTGTTACCAACTACTACTCAAACTACCCTGAAGTAGCAACACTGCCAGCTACCTCCAGCAAAGCTGTAATCACCTACCTGAAATGAGTCTTTGCAAGACATGGGGTTGCGTCTGAACTGTACTCAGACAATGGCCCGCAGTTCTCAAGTTCCGAATTTCGATCGTTCACTAACGACTGGGGATTCCGACACAACACCTCCAGCCCCAACTACCCAAGGTCCAATGGCTTAGCAGAGAGTTCAGTCAAATTGTCAAAGGTCTGATGAAAAAGGCACACGATGGAAAGGAGGATTTCCTAAAAATCTGAACTACCGCAGCGCACCGCTGCAGAACGGACTTTCACCTGCACAAATATTGATGGAACGTCGTATCAGAACCAACCTACCCATCCATGAGGACTTGCTAACACCCAGAGGTGCTCACAAAGTCAAACTCGCAAAGAAAAAACAGAAAGACAAACAAAAACAGCGACACAACAAAAGTGCAAGACACTTACCTGAACTGAAACCTGGAGATCATGTACGACTCCGAGACATCACTACAGGAACCTGGATGCAGCAAGGGTGTGTGCAGAGAGAAGTTGCAACGCGATCCTATGAGATCCAAACTGAGCATGGATCACAACTGAGACGAAACAGAGTGGATCTAAGGCTTCAGCCATTCACTAAGGGACTGAGGATCACCAGGAGGATACTGCTGAAGCATCAAATGCCTTTAGAAATGGACAATTCAGTCAGAACACCCTGACTGACAATGAACGCTGTCCAAATGTTTCAGGAAGCACTTCAGCAGAACGACCAAAAAGGACTGTCAGAGCCCCTGAAAGGCTTATTGAGAATTGCTGAAAAAAAGGGGCACCTGGACTGAATGTTTTGTTAATGTGAAAAGAAAAGAGCCACAATAGACTATTGTTGGACAGACTATATTTAGTTGGAAAAAATACAAATTGGGGGGAAAGAAATGTGTGTTATTGAAAATTGTATGTTATGCAGGTTGAGTAAACAAATGTGATGTGACATGTGTAGTTGCATTAAAAAGTAGTTTTCTTTTAATTAAAGGAAAAAAGATGCGTTGGTATGTGTTAATAACATTTAGACTACGCTACCTAGCAGGCTATGCGGGGGGTTGAAGAATGTCTTGCATGGCTAAACATGGAGTTTTCTAGCTGAAGTATATGTTCATTAAAAGTAGTAAACCTACACCCCATTTTGTCATTATATAAGGAACCAACATAACACCTGGTTCTACCAGCCTACTACTTTACACAATACCAAATATTTTCCGCTCTTGTAGTTTTTCTGGATTGCTGAGAATAATCTGAGCCCTGACACGAGGGTCATAAACGTGCTACAACAGGTGTGGCAGTCACAGACGTCTCAGCCGGTCTGAAAACAAAGAAAAACATCTCAACTGCATAACAGGATAAACTTTCAAATAGTGTGACGCATGTAATGAAAAGTGTCCTTCATTTTTCCTTTGTGCACGCATAGACCCCAAGACCAGTCCATCGACAGGCAAAGGGACATTCTCTAAATCATATAAACTCCATTTAGTTAATTGTTTTAATTGAGTTGTGAACTGCCATTGACCTTGGCTGTGAAAGAGGTGTAACTGGGTGGACAGGGTGAAGGAGTGACATCAGATTCAGTCCTCTTTATTCTCTCCATGAACCACACCTGTTTAGAAGAAGTGACTCATTTTCCCACAGGATGGCTTATTTAAACAGACTTCCTCCCTGCAAGTGTGGTGTGCCATGGTGACACAAGAGTATTTCAGTGGTCAATTTAACAGCCCTGTCGTTTCTATTTACTGTCTTTCCTCTCACAACCCCCCCTCCCCGACCCCCACCTCCCACCTTATTTTACAAACCACCCCCCCCCCCCCCTCCACCTTATTTTACAACACCCTGTGCCCCTCCCATCCCTTTCCTAGAAGTATTATGCGCTCAATGACAGGAAAGTCCTTTTCCACAAAGAAATGTCTTTATTTTACTTCCAACATACAACATACTGTTGACACACAGGTATACAAGAGAGGTATCTTGCAAAAAAACTAGATTCACTAATGTCATCAGAACAGAACATTTAGAACAGTAATATGGAATGTAGTAATTCTTTTCTCCATTTTGTTTCTCATTTTTTTTGTTTAGTTTATTTTTAAGAAATATTTCAAATAAATAAAGATTCTATATACACTTTCTCTATATAGTATTTATTGTCCTAATCAATATATTCTCTTCTTCAGTCACCATTTCAGGAATGACAAACAAAGAAAGTTACAAAGTATTGATGTAATCCCCTTATTACCCCCTACTTTAAAAGTCGATGATTTAGGGACAAAACAGTACGGGGGGGGGGGGGGGGGGGGGGTATGGTGGAAATATGAAATGTCAGCCATAGGAGAGCGAGGAGATCACTCGTTACAAAGCTGCCAGCCCCGTTCAGTCTGTACAGAAGCAACCCCCACTCGTGTGTGCTGTGCTGTTGTGGGAATATCAGTCCAAACTCTATCCACAAACACCTCATGTCACCTTACAGTTTAATAAGCACCAAGTCTGACTCCCAGAACTACACTTAAGCTTTACGTCTCTCTCTCAGAGAGACCATACAGTAAAGAAAACAGTCTGTAACAGAGGAGCAGAGAGGTGGAAACAAGAGGAAAGGAGGACAGAACGATACACGAGTCCTTGAGCCTGTTAATAGAGTCTCAGTCACAATCTCTCCCACCACATAGAAAAGAAAGAAAGGAAGAAAGAGAACAGTCACAGAGACAAGATGCAAACAAGTGCACAAGTGGTCCTGTCCCGTGTTGGTTCAGGGGGAGGGTGGGGAGTGCAGAACCGACTCCAGTGTGGCCTCTCCCCCGGGCCAGAAACTCTCTGGTTGTCCCCTACAGTAGGTGGGGGGTCAGACCCCCAGCCGTGTGGTGGCCATTAGGACCAGGCCATTGTCGGAGGAGGGTAAAGCAGGGCTACAGCTACAGCTCAGTGCTGTTATTCCCAGGTTAGGTTTGAGTTTCCCAGAGTGGAGGCTCAGTCTTTAGTCGGCGCTGTGCTCCTCCAGCTGGGAGATGATGGTGATGAGGTTTTGCAGGCCGAAGATGTAGCCGCTGTCCTGACCCTCATGCACAACACTGTCCTCCCCGTAATGGCGACACGTCGTATGAGCAAAGTCTATCATCCTCACATCCACTGCCGGGCTGCTGGCCTCCCCTGCTGCACCACGGGACGAGCGACCGACGCTACCGTTACTGCTACCGTTACTGCTACCGTTACTGCTACCTCCAGCACTGCTGCCAGCTGCCGAGCCACGGGTGAACCCAAACGCCCCCTCTTCCTCTTCCTCATCTGAGAGCTCGTCCTCATCACCCTCCTCTCCTCCGCGGTGGCGTCGAGTGGGGGGGCGAGGGCGGGGGGGCTCCCCATCATAGATGATGAGGAGGGAGGAGGAGTAGAAGCGGTAAGACTCACAGGATTCCAGGGTTTCCTGCATCTCCCGGAGCTTCCGCAGCACCGGGGAGAGCAGCTCGCGCCGCAGACGCTGCCCATCGTGGAAGAACTGGAAAAGGGCCTCTTTGAAGCCCGGCAGGCTCAGCTTCCTCCCGTGGTACTTGTTCATGAACATCAGCTGGCCTGAGTCTGACTGGTACACCTGCATGCCACAAAGCCGGACACCGATGGAGGCGGAAGTGCTCTGTTGACATTTGCGGATCTGGTTGGCCTTCTTCTCCTCTGACGCATCGTCACCATGCTGCCGCGTGCCCATCTTCAGGTCCAGCACGCACGGCACCGCGTGACGCCATGTCAGGTTCTCCAACAGGATGAATTTGTATTGGTTGCGATGTTTGGAGTTCTCCTTCATCCTCTGGAGGTGCTGCTGGTGGCATTTCAGACTCCAGGGGTTGTGTTTGATCTGCTTCCGATCTAGGCTGTAGCGGAGAACTTCAGCCTGCTGCTGCACCTCCGAACCATTATAACTACACACATAGAGAGGAAAGAGAGGTTAGATATCTGCCAATCACCATACAGTACATATTTGCTGTATAGAATCTATGAATCTATGTTGGTGTTTGGATATATTTGTATATACAGTATGTGTACCGATGTAACAGTGTATGTGCTCACCTTTTGCTCTTGTTCTCTTTAGTGCTCTGTCTGACCCGGTCTTTGCTGTAGTTGTCATTATCTAGCAATAGGGACGATGATTTCTTGTTGCCCCACTTGATCATCTTACTCTTAGGCTCGCATTCAGCTGAGGGGTCCTTGTTTTCCATGTTCTCTGGTTCATTGTGGAGGGGGTAAGCAATGAGACACAGGTTGCCCTCTTCATCTTCCTCAAAGCTGACTGACACCACACCTGAGAGAGGGAGAGATGGAGGGAAGCGGGAAAGAGAACGATAGGAAGGCGGTTAGTACCCGGCATTGGATTTTTTATTTTTTAATGCTATGATGAAGCCAAAACCTCCCAGTAACTGGTTAGTCACAGGCAGTTCTTACCAACTGGGTCCTGCTTCCAGCCAAATACACTCTGTAAAGAGAAAGACAAACACAAACAAACACAGGCTTTCCTATTGAGGGAGCAGAGAAAGAGAGTGGGTAGGGGGGCAAGGAGGCAGTAGAGAGAGAGAGTGGGTAGGGGGTCAAGGGGGCAGCAGAGAGAATGGGTAGGGGGGGCAAGGAGGCAGCAGAGAGAGAGAGTGGGTAGGGGGGGCAAGGAGGCAGCAGAGAGAGAGAGCGGGTAGGGGGGGCAAGGAGGCAGCAGAGAGAGAGAGCGGGTAGAGGGGCAAGGAGGCAGCAGAGAGAACGGGTAGGGGGGCAAGGAGGCAGCAGAGAGAGAGAGCGGGTAGGGGGGCAAGGAGGCAGCAGAGAGAGCGGGTAGGGGGGGCAAGGAGGCAGCAGAGAGAGAGAGCGGGTAGAGGGGCAAGGAGGCAGCAGAGAGAGAGAGAGAAGGTAGGGGGGCAAGTAGGCAGCAGAGAGAGAGAGCGGGTAGGGGGGCAAGAAGGCAGCAGAGAGAGAGAGCGGGTAGGGGGGCAAGTAGGCATCAGAGAGAGAGAGCGGGTAGGGGGGCAAGTAGGCATCAGAGAGAGAGAGCACGGGTAGGGGGGCAAGGAGGCAGCAGAGAGAGAGAGCGGGTAGGGGGGCAAGTAGGCAGCAGAGAGAGAGAGAGCGGGTAGGGGGGCAAGGAGGCAGCAGCAACAACAATGTATGTGTTCCCAAGTACTTCAAATGTGTACGTGAGAATGAACCCAAGAAGCAAAGAGATACACAAACACCACAGGAGGCTCGAATGTATGACACTCAGTCCAACCTTTATTGAGAAACAACCAAACCCACCCAAAACCACACATTAACTGATACACATAGCGTTACAATGTTTCAAGGCAACCCAAAGGAAACGACAGCAAAGATACACTGTATAAACTCAAAAACAACCATGACAACAACACACCTGAATTATATTTCATAAAGATACAACAGTTCCATCAAGTCGGGCATTTTGCGAGCACCGTCTCTATATTTTAAGAGTCCATTCAGGTTTGACTTGCCTTTTTATACAGCATTTCAAAGCAATAATCCAAACACACTAACAAATTAAAAAGGGAAGGGATGGATGGAGTGGTGGGGGGGAGGGTGGTGGGATGGAGGGTGGTGGGAAGGAGGGTGGTGGGAGGGACAGGGTGGTGGGGAGGAAGGTGGTGGGATGGAGGGTGGTGGGGAGGAGGGTGGTGGGAGGGACAGGGTGGTGGGAAGGACAGGGTGGTGGGGAGGAGGGTGGTGGGAAGGACAGGGTGGTGGGAAGGACAGGGTTGTGGGGAGGAGGGTGGTGGGATGGAGGGTGGTGGGGAGGAGGGTGGTGGGAGGGACAGGGTGGTGGGGAGGAGGGTGGTGGGAAGGACAGGGTGGTGGGAAGGACAGGGTGGTTGGGGAGGACAGGGTGGTGGGAAGGACAGGGTGGTGGGGAGGAGGGTGGTGGGAAGGACAGGGTGGTGGGGAGGAGGGTGGTGGGAAGAACAGGGTGGTGGGAAGGACAGGGTGGTGGGGAGGAGGGTGGTGGGAAGGACAGGGTGGTGGGGAGGAGGGTGGTGGGTCTCCAGAACACTTTCATAGAAAACTGTACACACTTACTTATTCCTGGGATCATTTATGATGCGTTCCCCAAACATGCACACACCCCTACCCCACTCTACCTAATAAACCCCTGTAGAAGGGCCTGTGTATTGCAACCCTCTCTGCAGGCTGGGGGAAGGGGGCAGTGGGTGTCAAGACAGGAAGAGCAAACATCACAGCTGCAGGGGCTGACAGATAAATTAGAGAGAGAGAGGGAGGGATTGGGAGATGGAGAGGAGGATGGATATTCAGCATCACATTGAATATAAACATGATAATAAGACTGACAACAAAAGCAAATCCCAGCCTTTCTGAAATACAAACAAAAGCATCCCTGGTTTACACTGGAGGGAAGGTTCTCTGCAGCATCAAGACAGACCCTTCATTAGGGCCTATGTGTATGAGGTGATAACGGGTGTGTTGGCCAGTGACATGGAGGACAATGGGACCCAGTGCTTATCTCTCCTCTGCAGCTCCCGCCTTTAGTGATGTCATGCACAGTGATGTCACTACCCTGCAGCAGTTAACCCTCTACTGGCCAGGCCTGTTTCAACTGTCAGAGATGCACTGTCAGCGGGGCATGTGAGGATGAGTGTTTAAGTGCCTGCGACTCATGTGTTTTGTGAGTACGCGAGTGTGTGAACGTGACTGTATATGGGCCAACATAGTTTGTAAGAGTGTGAGAGTGTGTGTAAAAGTGTTTTGAGCAGAAGTGAATGTGTTTGTTATGTAATATTCTCAGTGTCACCAGACGTCTGTGCTCTTCTTTCTACAGCTTCATCTCCCATCCAAATCACACAGGTTTTTTTATAGCTCCACGACGCATTGCTGCGGAGTCAGATACCACGCTAGTGCCTCAACTCTTTCACATGGCCAGGGTAGGAGTGACTTGATAGAAAGTGTGTGTGAGATGTGCGTGTGTAGGCCGTGCAAGTGTCAGGAGACACCGTATGTAGCATCACGGTCAATGAAAAACAACACAGAGTGAGATTTTCCACCCAAGGTGTGTGAGAGTGTTTGTGTGCGTATTCGTTAACCACACATTTTTTTTATTGAACCTTTATTTAACTATCCATGACAGGCTGATGTCCAGTCAGACACCGCTGTCTCTCCCACTCAGCATTCCGTCTCTGATGATCAGCCCCATTATTATTGAGTATGCTGGGAACTGGATCCTTCCTCCAGGAACTTTAGCCTTCTTCGGAGATGCAGGCAGGTGCAGGGCTACTGGGCTTTTATCCCTACTGTCAGGAGAGGGCCTGGGGCCGACTATGGTCTGAGCAGACAAGATAGTGATACTGTTGGTCCTCTGTGATATTTCAAAGGTGATCGAATCCAATGGAACAAAATATAATATAAAACACAGGAAATCCTGTTTGTGTGACTGACACCCAACCAAGGACACCTTTGTGTGGGAGGGTTGTCTCTGTCTAATGCAGAATGCCTGGCTCACACCTATCCATCAGGGGATAAAGATCCTGTCATACACACCCCCACCACCATTACATAACCTGACACTGCAGAGCCCTGATGTATCATGCAGTCACATACTGTCTGTCCCCAACCCCCCCACTTAAGCACCACCATGAAACAAATCCCTTTGTGCTGCTGTGGTACTGCCATCTCCAGTGACCTTCTGTAATCCTAAATGCAGCTAATGTTACAAAACACTGTAGCTGACCATATCAGTGGAGAAACCAGGGAGAGATTACGAGGTGGATGTAGAAAGATAGAGAGAGAAGATGGGAGATGGGGAGAGAAATGTGGGGCACACAGTGGCGCACACAGCATAATGGATGTTATTCAGATGATAGTAGCGTTATATTGTAGGTTTAGGTTGGACCAGGGAATAAGCTTACCTCTGTACTGGGGGGTGAACTTCCTCATTTCGGGGGGCAGGCTCTTGTAGAACTGGTGTTCTCGGGGGATGAGGGGCTTGCAGATGGTCTGGTCGCCGAAACGCAGTACGCAAGAGTGGCCCCCCACCTGGTGCACAAAGGGCTCAAGCATCACCCCTTTCCCGGGATAGGGAAGCGTCCCGTCTGCCTGCATAAGGGCTTCTAGAGCAGGACTCATCCTCACTCCGCATCGGACAGCTAAACTGGAGGGGCCCACGATGAGGCTGCTCGGGCTGCCTATCTTCTGGCTGTACCGCACTTTTTCGCTGGGGGGCGTTAGAGGACACCTGCTCGGACAGCAGAGACCACAGCAGGAAAAAGAAAGGGTGCAGCAAGAAGGAGAAGAGAAAAAACGTTTAGTTCCCCGTGCTATCCTGGTCCGAAAGCAGAGTAGTATAGTCCAGGTTTGGGTTAAGGTAATCTCCCTGTGTACGTAGTGTTAGTAAATCATTATTTTCGACAGGTCTGGGGATGTAGGTTGTGTGTGAGAGCGAGTGTAGATTGTTCCTGACTCTGTCTGTCGCCGATACTGAACTGGGGTCTGTACTGAGCTCAGATCAAGAAAAATATAAAAACAGGTCGGCCCCGCCTCATACCCGCTTCAGCCTATCAGAGCTCAGCAGCTGTTGTTGGGTGGGAACTAAGCACTGAGATCAGGAACAAGCAAACAAAGGAAGGAGAGCACTGCAGAGAGAGAGAGAGAGAGAGAGAGAGAGAGAGAGAGAGAGAGAGAGAGAGAGAGAGAGGAAATGAAATACATAGGCCAGTCCGTTAATATCTGTGGAATTGGTTACTGCTTCTGAAACATTCTACTTAGCATTCCGATGCCACTGCAGAAGAGAATTTGAATCTGGGAGAGAGAGACCCACGTGAAAAAATACTATAGTGCTTTTTGCAGACTTTAATGTAGTATTTACTGTGGTGTTTTTGTTGACTGTAGTATTTACTGAAGGGGGAGTTTCTCCTTGAGGAAACTCTACTGGAGAAATACCAAAAGATTTTCTGTAGATAGCAAGGACTTGGTTCTGAATGGTGGTGTAAAGTACTTAAGTAAAAATACTTTGAAGTGCTACTGAAGTAGTTTTTGGGGGTATCTGTACTTTACTAATGATATATTTTACAACTTTTACTTGACTACATTCCTCAAGAAAATAATGTACTTTTTACTCCATACATTTTCCCCGACACCCAAAAGTTCTAGTTACATTTTGAATGCTTAGCAGGACAGGAAGATGGTCCAATTCACACACTCACCAAGAGAACATCTCTGGCATCTCTACTGCTTCTGATTTGATGGACTCACTAAACACAAATCAAATCAAATTTGATTAGTCACATGTGCCCAATACAACAGTGATATGCTTACTTACGAGCCCCTAACCAACAGTGCAGTTTCAAAAAATACAGATAAGAATAAGAGATAACAGTAACAAGTAATTAAAGAGCAGCAGTAAAAAAATATATATATATATATACCAGTACAAAGTCAATGTGTGTGTGTGGGGGGGCACCGGTTAGTTGAGGTAGTATGTACATGTAGGTAGACTTAATTAAAGTGACTATGCATAGATGACAATAGAGAGTGGCAGTGGTGTGGGGCAATGCAAATAGTCTCAGTAGCCATTTGACTAGATGTTCAGGAGTCTTATGGCTTCTAAATAGAAGCTATTTAGAAGCCTCTTGGATCTAGACTTGGCATTCCGGTACCTCTTGCCATGTGGTAGCAGAGAGAACAGTCTATGACTAGGGTGGCTAGAGTCTTTTTGACAATTTTTAGGGCCTTTCTCTGACACCACCTGGTGTAGAGGTCCTGGGTGGCAGGAAGCTTATGTACTGGGCCATTCGCACTACCCTCTGTAGTGCATTTTTTTTACCTTTATTTAACTAGGCAAGCCAGTTAAGAACAAATATCTTATTTACAATGACAGCCTAGGAACAGTGGGTTAACTGCCTTGTTCAGAAAGACAGATTTTTTTTACCTTGTCAGCTTAGGGATTCGATCTAGCAACCTTTCGTGTACTGGCCCAATGCTCTAACCACTAGGCTACCTGTCGCCACTAGGCTACCTGCCGCAGTGCCTTGCGGTCAGAGGCCGATCAGTTGCCATAACAGGCAGGCAGTGATGCAACCAGTCAGGATGCTCTCGATGGTGCAGCTGAAGAACCTTTTGAGTATCTGAGGGCCCATGCCAAATCTCTCCTGGGGGGAATAGGTTTTGTCGTGCCCGCTTCACGAATGTCATGGTGTGCTTAGACCATGTTAGTTTGTTGGTGATGTGGACACCAAGGAACTTGAAGCTCTCAACCTGCTCCACTGCAGCCCCGTCAATGAGAATGGGGTCGTGCAAATTTAATGATAGTATTGGACTCGTGCCTGGCCGTGCAGTCATGAGTGAACAGGGAGTACAGGAGGGGGCTGAGCATGCATCCCTGAGGGGTTGAGGATCAGCGTGGTGGATGTGTTGTTACCTACCCTTACCACCTGGGGGCGGCCTGTCAGGAAGTCCAGGATCCAGTTGCAGAGGGAGGTTTTATGTCCCAGGGTCCTTAGCTTATTGATGAGCTTTGAGGGCACTATGGTGTTGAACGCTGAGCTGTAGTCAATGAACAGCATTCTCACATAGGTGTTAATTTGTTCAGGTGGGAAAGGGCAGTGTGGAGTGCAATAGAGACTGCATCATCTGTTGATCTGTTGGGGCGGTATTCAAATTGGAGTGGGTCTAGGGTTTCTGGGAGGATGGTGTTGATGTGAGCTATGACCAGCCTTTCAATGCACTTCATGGCTACAGACGTGAGTGCTACGGGTCGGAAGTCATTTAGGCAGGTTACCTTGTTCTTGGGCACAGGCACTATGGTGGTCTGCTTAAAACATGTTGGTATTACAGACTCGGGACAGGGAGAGGTTGAAAATGTCAGTGAAGACACTTGCTAGTTGGTCAGCGCATGCTCGCAGTACATGTCCTGGTAATCCGTCTGGCCCTGCGGCCTGGTGAATGTTGACCTGTCTAAAGGTCTTACTCACATTGGCTGCGGAGAGCGTGATCACACAGTCTTCCGGTAGAGCTGATGCTCTCATGCATGTTTCAGTGTTATTTGCCTCAAAGCGAGCATAGAAGTAGTTTAGCTCGTCCGGTAGGCTCGTGTCACTGGGCAGCTCTCGGCTGTGCTTTCCTTTGTAGTCTGTAATGGTTTGCAGGCCCTGCCACATCCGATGAGCGTTAGAGCCCGTGTAGTACCACTCGATCTTAGTCCTGTGCTGACGCTTTGCCTGTTTGATGGTTCGTCAGAGGGCATAGTAGGATTTCTTATAAGCTTCCGCTACTTGAAAGTGGCAGCTCTACCCTTTAGCTCAGTGCAGATGCTGCCTGTAATCCATGGCTTCTGGATGGGGTATGTACGTACAATCACTGTGGGGACGACGCCATCAATGCACTTATTGATGAAGCCAATAACAGATGTGGTGTACTTCTCAATGCCATTGGAGGAATCCCGGAACATATTCCAGTCTGTTCTAGCAAAACAGTCCTGTAGCTTAGCATCTGCTTAATCTGACCACTTTTTATTGATCTAGTCACTGGTGCTTCCTGCTTTCATTTTTGCTAGTAAGCAGGAATCAGGATGGAATTATGGTCAGATTTGCCAAATGGAGGGCAAGCGAGAGCTTTATATGCATCTCTGTGTGTGGAGTATAGGGGGTCGAGAGTCAAAGTGCTGTACAGAAACCTAGCCTAAAACCCCAAACAGCAAGCAATGCAGGTGTAGAAGCACAATCTAGTGAGGAACCAGGCTATGAGGGGTGGCCAGTCCTCTTCTGGCTGTGCCGGGTGGAGATTATAACAGATCATGGCCAAGATGTTCAAATGTTCATAAATGACCAGTATGGTCAAATAATAATAATCACAGGCAGAACAGTTGAAACTGTTTTGCCAAAGCACAACCCCCACACCACTAGAGGGATATTTTCAACCACCAACTTACCATCCTGAGACAACGCCGAGTATAGCCCACAAAGATCTCCGCCACGGCACAACCCAAGGGGGGGGGGGGGGGGGGGTGACGCACCCCTCCTAGGGACGGCATGAAAGAGCACCATATGTTGATATTGTCATCGCTCAGCCACAACTCCGTGAAGCATAAGGTGTTACAGTTTTTAATGTCCCGTTGGTAGTTTAATCTTCCCAGTAACTCGTTCATTTGATTGTCCAAAGAGTGCATGTTTGCTGGCAGAATTGAGGGAAGTTGGGGTTTATTCGACCGCCTCCGACTTCTCAGAAGGCAGCCCGCTCTCCGGCCTCTTTTTCTCCGCCTCCTGTTCACGTAGATCACTGGGGTTGGGGCCTGTTCTCGAGGGAGCTGTGTATTCTCAGCCTCGGGCTCGTCAGAGCCGTGAAAGAAGAAAAAGGATTCTGCTAGTCCGTGGTGAGTAATAGCAGTTTTGATGTCTAGAAGTTATTTTCGGTCATAAGAGACGGTAACGGTAACATTATGTACAAAAGACTAATTATTAACAAACAACGCAGATAAAAAAAAATTAAAACACAATCGGTTGGGGGCACGTAAAATGTCTGCCTTTTGCTCCGGCACCATCAAAATGCTTTGTTTGTAAATTATGTCTGAGTGTTGTAGTATGCCCCTGGCTATCCACAAGTAACATTTTTTTTTTAAATGGTGCAGTCAGGTTTGCTAAACATGAGGAATTTGAAATTATTTACATTTTTATTTTTTATACTTAAGTATATAGTAGCAATTACATTTATTTTTGATACTTAAGTATATTTAAAATCAAATACTTAAAAACTTCTACTCAAGAAGAATTATACTGGATGACTTTTCCTTGAGTCATTTTCTATTAAGATATCATTACTTTACTCAAGTATGACAATTGGGTACTTTTCCACCACTGGTAATGAACAGCATTCAGTATTTCTGCTCCTCTTTATAACCCGTAGAGAACACAATATATTGTCTATACTTGGCATGTAGGTTTCTCACTTGTGGTGGTTCAAATTGGGACATGGGGAGGGGAATGGCCAGGGTATATGCAAATTAAATACTGTAGTATTTATTCTAGTTTAAAAATGGTATTGTTTTTGCAGACTGCAGTGTTTTTGCTGACATTTCTGTAGTATTTACTATAGTATTCTACAGTATACAAAAAAATCTATACTAAGTACTACACATGATCGAGGGATAGTACAGTGTGTGGTATAGTATTGTACAGTATACTACAGTTTACCACATACTTCTATAGTAAGTTGTAGTATTCTATAGTAAACTGTAGTTTTTCATGTGGGGAGGAACACAGAGAGGGAAATTGAAATAGATTTTCTAAGCAGTTTGCCATCCATTTAACCTGTTTGCCTTGTTATTCTTATCAGCTGATAAAGAGCAGAAAGAGATAGCTGTAGAGGGAAAGAGAAACTGGCAGAAGGAAGGAGACAGAAACTGATAGTGAAGAGAATGGCTCTGCATGGTTGTCTTTCCTCAAATTGGGCTTGAAGAGCGCTAGTCTGAATATAAAACATCAAGAATGGTTCCCCCTCTCACCAAAATCAATGCAGACAGACAGTAGAAAGAGCAAAACCCCCAGACAAACACACTGACAAACAAATGGTGCAGCAGCCACAAATAGCAGGTGTTATGACGTTGCCCTGTTGGGTGAGGTTTATGATCCCACCCCATAAATACCTTTCCACCTTTCCTCCTTTTCTCTCCACTCTACAGAATGGACTCTTGGAAAGCCATGTGTTACCACAGAGAAAGTATGGTAACATCAAAAGGTTGGGGAATGGAACAATATTGCCCTTTCTCAACCAGTTGAAAGTATCCATTGGTACTTAAAGAATATGATGTCAGATCAGTTGTTGTCTGGGACATTATATCTGATCATAGGACGACATACATTGTATCTTGGAAAAGCTACACATTCTAGTTTATATCAGATTCGCATGGAATTGTTGTGCAATTTAAATGTTTAAATATGAAACTATATGTGAGAAGATGAAATGTGATTTTAGCTTCTAAATGAGAGAATTGTTTTCATAAGTAAACTTACGCTCATTCAGTGGCCAAGCCCAAGTGAACAGGGATGAAACACGGCCTTCCCTTCCCCAGTACAAAAGCCCCGGTGACCCAATTCACAGTGGATTAAGCAAACCCCGGCGTGAGCTGTGGTTGTGAATGGTTGAACGACTACTCAATCTAACGAAATTTACATGAGACCAGATCACATGGAAGTGACGATCACCATGCTGGAATGATGAATTTCGATTAGACCAGCCAGAATACAGCACGAGCTGATTATGGCAACTTGGTATGAACTTTGAACTATTATTCACTAAAGTAGAAGCGATCCATCCTAAACGTCACGTTATCAGCTGCAATTGTAAACAGACCTGTATGTGGCCTAGGAAAGGACAGACAATCTCCTAAGAACGACAGGGTACTTTAACGTATCCGCTCTACAACACTATAACCAAAAATATTCTTCAAAGGACAATGGCGATCTCTGCTGGATAAACCAGTCTTCCATCTCCGACCCATCTATCGAAGCGTAGCTCAGAGTAAATATATATCTTGCATTTTCCTTTTCCAAATTGGCTGTTATTAGAATGCATAAGATTCTGTATTTATGGTAGCATAGCTTCTCAAGGTCCAATAGAGACCCAATCCCTTTGTCCCTCAGTCTTCCCGCTCTTTCATTCAAACCCAACCCCCTTCCTTTGTGTAACCAGCCGTCATATCGGGTTAGCCCACTAGGGGCTTTTCATTACATGATTAGTAATCAATGATCTATCATACACATACATATAATTTAATCATAGTCAGAGACACGACACAGGCATTACCACAGTGATATTTAAACTATGTACCCTTCCTGTCAGCATTGTCACCTGTGTGTGTGTGTGTGTGTGTGTGTGTGTGTGTGTGAGAGAGAGAGAGAGAGAGAGAGAGAGAGAGCGAGAGAGAGAGAGCGAGAGAGCGAGCAAGCAAGCGGACAACTGATCTGCAACAACAATCACATTAGGCAACTTCACATATCCTTCTAATAAGAACAACAACATTTTCCACAGGTAAACAATCATTGTCAAAAGCAGCTTTATAGACCTCCATAAATACACACACACACACACACCTGTGTAATGTACGGATGTAATTAGGGCAATATTCTGGGAAGAGAAAAGGAGAGGGTTACGTAAATGAACATTTATAGTCTAAATGGGTTACGGATTTTATTGTTGGCCCAATCAGCTCTGAGGCTAGCTGGGATGAGGCAGTCCAGTACAGGGCAGGGCGGGATGGGAGGTCAAGGTTAGCATGGAGGAGCAGGCAGTGACTAATCACACAAACGCTAAGTCCTGATGTTCTACTTCCCAGCGACAAATATTAATAATAATAATAATAATGGGCCTGGCCAGGCTACATTGCAGGCAGGGCCTTGAGCCCATTTACAAAACACATTACTGGGCCAGGCAGGCTCTAACTTCCTCCTCCATCTGGTGGGCACAGAACAATGATCTAACAGGGTCTAACAGACTCTAACATCCAGTAGGCCCGGAGGGGTGGCCATTCAGAAACAAACCACCCAGTCAGCAAAATTAGGTTGAAAATAATTGTTTTGAAGTATTTCCAGACGTTGACATTGCATGCATTTTCCGAATTTCAAAAATACGTATTTTCCGGATGTTAAAAATACTTTCCGGACATTGAAAATATGTATTTTCTGGACATTGAAATTAGGTGAATGAATGCAGAATGTTAAGTATTTTCCATATGTCAGTGCTTGTTTTCTCACATAAACTGACATTGAGCGAACAATGTTGAATTTTAGCAGCCAGGAAATGACAAAGCGATTTCCACTAGATAACACAGCCACAAAGTCAGAAAACAGGTGCCGCTCCAGCGGGAGAAATCGATAAGCGAATATCACAGTCAATCACAACACTGGTGGGTAAATAATATTGTGGAGCCTACATCCAAACTGGCTGTGCGCGTGCGCCATCGTGCATAGATGTATTTTGTCCCCCCACACCAAACGCGATCACGACACGCAGGTTAAAATATCAAAACAAAACTGAACCAATTACATTAATTTGGGGACAGGTTGAAAAGCATTAAACATTTTATGGCAATTTAGCTAGTTAGCTTGCACTTGCTAGCTAATTTGTCCTATTTAGCTAGCTACTGTTGCTAGCTAATTTGACCTGGGATATAAACATTGAGTTGTTATTTTACCTGAAATGCACAAGGTCCTCTACTCTACTACTTAATCCACACATAAAACGGTCCACCAAATCGTTTCTAGTCATCTCTCTTCCTTCCAGGCTTTTACTTCTCTTGACTTTATAATGCGATTGGCAACTTTCATAAATTAGCTGCATTACCGCCACTGACTTTGTTCATCTTTCAGTCACCCACGTGGGTACCGGCTTCTATAAACCAATGAGGAGATGGGAGAGGCAGGACTTGCAGCGTGATCTGCGTCAGAAACAAAACTGACTTCTACTTTAGCCCTAGATTTCTAAATTTATTTTGCAGTGCTCGTGCACACGACGCGAGCGGTGTAGTCAGCCTTACTTTGACATTTTGAGAAATGGAATAATACAGAGCAGCAGCTTTGAAATTTGACATTTGGATAAATGGAACGATACAGCACTGGGCGAAAGGGGTCCATATCAGGGCGTAGTAGAGTTAAAATAGTTATTCCATCAAACTTCAAATTATTAGAATAGTACACAACGCAGAACCGAACAACCAGGTTGAGGGTCAGTGGCCAAAGCCCGCGAACTGGAATATTCCAAGTTCAGATAGAAGGGGGGAGTCAGATCGCTATGATCGCCAGGAACTTTACTTTTGATGTCTATTTTTAATTGTTGCGCTACTGGTGCTGCCTGTTGATGTTAGGTAGGTAGCTGAATGATGTTAACATCTTCGGGTTTTGTTTCATTAAATATATTTTATTTAATCTGGGTGCTTGTGCCACCTACAAACACCCTGGTACTACCCGTAGCTCCAGTTCTCCTCAGTCCGAGAAAACACTGAGAGAGAAAGGTAAGTGCCGCAGATTACTCCTTTGTAGAAGTCCATAACGTGAAATAAATTAAACATCCCAAGGTTAATGCTGTAGATATGGTTATAAGGGAGTGTGAGACTATTGAAACATGTAACATTCAGAGTTTTATTGTTGTTATTAATATAGTTTACAGAGTGCTAAAAGTGCTGCTGTTACTAGCTAGCATGCCTTTCTGTGACGTAGACGGTTAGCTGAGCTGCCGACCGTTGCTGGCGTTGCATTATGGGAGATGTAGTTTGATCCTCTACGGTCTGAATGGAATAGAGGCGATTTCACATTGTAGCTTGTTTATGTTGCAGTGTTTTTGTACATGAGTTGTTGTATTTTGGTACTGTCAACACTGAAAGCACCTAGCAATGTATTGGGGATGTGAGACAGGATATGTGTTTTACCTTTCTTCATGCTCCTGTGTAGAACAACTTGTCAGATGGTGCATTGGAGACTGATGTGTTCCTGTCCTGTGTTTTCACAATACTATTGCAGGTATGGTTATATTGTCTAAGAATTAAGATGATGCATTCTTTGTATTAAGGACTGGTTATTATTTTATAGTATACATTATGGCTTTATGTATGAGTGTGATTGTGTGAGTCTGAGAAAACACTGAGAGAGTAAAAACAACTTGTCAGATGGTGCATTGGAGACTGATGTGTTCCTGTCCTGTCTTTTCACAATACTATTGCAGATCAACATAAAAGCCTAAAAGACAGCCGTGGTGTCGCTCTTCATTTCTTGGTTCTCCTGTGGTACATAAGAAACCCGCTACAAGGGGATATATTTACATGACACGTTTATGATATTCTAGAGAATACAGACCATTTCCAATGCATATTTTGAGTTTTGTGGATATGCACCATATCCGGAGAAATTCAGAATCCAGATGTATTTTACACATATATGATATTGGGATTACTCCGAATATCACACATGGACATTTCCTATGGCCAGGTATGGACTATGAGACATCCTGTATTCTCTCTTTAGATTGACAAATACTGACTGTATATAACATATCTGTGTTTTCGCAGCACATTCAATATATTACGCTATATTGATTCCAGATATGCTTATCTTGGCTGAGATCAATATACGGATCTTGATATGCTTTTTGATATGCTGAAAATAACAATGATTTCTGATGCATTTCTTAATAATTTGAAAATGTTTATTTTATGAACAAATCATTTATGTATTCCCTCCTGATATCATGCAGGGTAACCTAGTGGTTAGAGCTTTGGACTAGGAACCGAAAGGTTGCAAGTTCAAATCCCCAAGCTGACAAGGTACAAATCTGTTGTTCTGCCCCTGAACAGGCCGTTATCCCACTTTTCCTAGGTCGTCATTGAAAATAAGAATTTGTTCTTAACTGACTTGCCTAGTTAAATAAAGGTTTTTAAAAAATGGTGGGATATTGAATCATTAGATATACAGAGATAGGCCTATGTGAACATCTTATTTTCTCTATATGAAGACAAATACTGTCAGTAGGCTTACATAGTATATTTTCTCTGCACATACAATGCATATGCACTTGACTGAGGTCCATATCAAGATATTTGAGTTGACATGCTCAATCATTTGACAAATATTAAATCCATCCAATTTTTTAGACACTAGCTCAAAATGTTTTATTCCCTCTGCATAAAGGTGTGTGCAAACCGCAAGCTAAAAGCACTGTAACTGGTAGCCTAGCAACAAGAATCAGGTATTTTTTTATTTGGGCACCACAAATGAGTGTGTAAACGGTGTGGTTCAACTGACAACTGGAGAAACAGTGAGAAGCTGTTCAGAAAATACCTAAAAGAAGTTAACGCTAGAGTGAGTAGCTAACTTGAGATGTTTTATTTATCTTAGTAACTAGAATCAAGAACCTTTTCCAATTTGGCGAAGCAGACAGTATGGCTAGCTAGCTAGCTATCTAGGCTTGATATGGGGTAAAAGTTTACTGGTAGCCTAGCTAGCTAACAAATAACGAAATTGCCTTCCCTTCAGGTAAAAACATTTTTACTTTTTAAGGTGACAGCTAATGTTTTAAAAAATGTGTGTGTATTTTGTATTACTGGTCAATATAGGCTAGGTAGGTAACTAACTTAGCTAGCTAACTAGCAACTTGGCTAGCTAACTTTATCAAGGTTTTCTAACCTGGCCTCCTGGAAAAAACTAAAGAGTTCAGGGCAGACTGGGATCTCCAACCCCAGGCTAGACCACTGATTGGCTGACCAGGTCAGCTGACTCTGTTCCCTGGCAACCTGGTGCATAATACATAGGTGTGAAGTGACCTTCTGCAGCAGGACTCAGGCTGAGGTTGGGGGTTGGTAGCCTTCCTCAGCTGTAAGAAGTTACAAAGTTTGTCTCTAAGTTCCAGGGCCAGAGAGAAGGTTTGAGAGAGGGTTCTGAGAAGTACTTACGGGCAACTCTACAGCTGTCCCAAAATGTATGTTGTACATTTTGCCTCATGAAACAGTCTTGTGAAGGACAGTGAAGGTTAAGGTGCTCACAGTGTCCCTGAGGCTGGGCTGTCCAGCAGCAGTCGGTGTCCAGGCTTGTGGAGGCCATTCCAACAAGTCAGGCCAGGCATCCTCGGGCCGTTACAGGGCGAGAGTACTGGTTAGGTGGAGGCTCTCCCACGGGTGGCTGGATGTTCACCCAGGTCCAGAACCTGAGGCAGGCTCAGATCTGGTTCTGGCGGTGGACCAAGGACTGGAACTGGATCAGCTGGTGTCGCAGGGGCAAAACTGGTCATCAGACCCAGTGATGGTTGTGGGTCTAGCAGTAATGTGTCCTAAGGGGCCAGTGAAGGCGATGGACCAAGGACTGACGCTGGGTCAGCTGATAAGACATTGACCTCATGGTTTCCTGGTAGGCTCTCCTCGTGCAGGTTTGTGACCAAACAAAGCCATGGGCCTGAAAGCCAACTACTCCTATGTGCAGCGTGACCTAAAACTACTATTTTGTTGTTGTTCTCTCCCCAGGGTTTACTAAGGTACCATTATTATGATGGCTGATAAAGACTTGGAGGGTTGAGTTTAAAAATAAACATATTTGTGTCCTGAGAGACTGAGGAAGATAATGTAGATAACCACACACACACACACACACACACACACACACACACACACACACACACACACACACACACACACACACACACACACACACACACACACACACACACACACACACACACACACACACACACACACACACACCTAATAGTCAGAGGAGGAGGTCCTGGCTTCCCCAGTGATTTTATCCATGCACCTCTACTGGTTGTGATAGCACAACAGCCCACGTGGTGGAAAAAAGGTGTTTGCGAGGAATGTCCAGGATATTTTGGTATCTCATTCGTTACGCCGATGAAGATAGTTGTGTATGGATCCTCGTTCGATATAATATCCCTAGCAAATTGATGTTGATTATATGTTGTTTTTGATTTACAGCAGGGTCTCGTTAGATTTAACAGAGAAAGCATTGAGATAATGAGTTCATGTTTTCATTATGTTTTTGTAGAATAAAAAATATGAGCTGGCGCACACCCAGAAAAATGATTTTGTGTGGAGGTGCTGACTAATGGCGAATAAACTATAAACTATAAAAATAAAGAGTCGCACACTCCATATATAAACTCCCAGTAATTTATTGGGTATTTACGTTTCGGCATCACTGTGCTTTCTTCACTGACCCTGAAGAAGGCACAGTTTATATGTTTCTGTGCATCGGATTGTACGCAGAGTCTCCTGTGTGCACTTGTGTAGGGTTGCGCAACACCTAACTCTATTCGTATGAATTATTCTGCATATATTGACAACAAATTATATAGCCTAGTGGGCTTATTCACTATATGATCTGGTAATGAAATAACATGACAAATACATTTTGTTTTCCATGTTTCACAGGCAATTTTAAACAACACAAGGGGCCTGAAGAAGCCTACTTGAACTTGAATTTGGAACTCTGGAATAGGCCTACCTATTTGGTGCTTGAAAACTTATTGTAATTGTTATAATTAAGTTCTCCTGTTCCCTTCTAATTTACCTGTGATTTCTTTTTCAATCCGTTTTTGTGAGAGATGTGGCCTATGTGGCCACTTTCATTTGTTTCCTACAGCTTCAGTTGAAGGGTGTTGCAATTCTGTTGCTGTAAAACCAAGTGCGGTTATTATGAGGTTGTGCGGTTAATCTAATGTTGGCTTCAACTTGGCATTCCATATGAATCCTTCCATTAGAAAAGGAACCTGATTTTTGGTCACTTTCTCATAAAAACAGCGATGGTGAGATTCAAATGGTGATATCAATGCTACCGCTATTAATGGATTTATTCATGTCCCTGTTGATTTAGTCAGGCAAGTCCACATTATTCTCACACATTTTAGAATGTAATAATAATTATATAAATTATTCAATTGTATAACATTGAGGTCCTTGAAAATGACAATTAGGTACTTGAAAAAGTCCCTGAAAGTCCTTGAATTAGACTTGCCAATGTCTGTATGAACTCTGCTTAATGATGTATAGTCCTAGACCTATGTTGTTGTATAGCTGCAGTTATGGGCCAATTTACATATATTCACTTTTATCCCTCTAAGTACACGTGGAACTGCATGAAAATACTTTTTATTTTTGTTTCAAACCATTTAAAAATATGTATCCCAATGTCACACATTGGCCCCATTATTTAAAGAAAGACCCATATACAGTAAACTGTCCACAGCAGCACGTGTATGGGAGTGAAAGGTGAGAGCAGACATAACCCATGCCTTATTACCCCTAGCGCTCCTATACACACGAACACGTCACTGCACAGCTATTTCCAGGTCTCTCCAGAGATGTTCGATCGGGTTCAAGTCCGGCCTGTAGCTGGGCCACTCAAGGACATTCAGAGACTTGTCCCGAAGCCATTCCTGCTTTGTCTTGGCTGTGTGCTTAGGATTGTTGTTCTGTTGGAAGGTGAACCTTCACCCCATTCTGAGGTCCTGAGCACTCTGGAGCAGGTTTTCATCAAGGATCTCTCTGTACTTTGCTCTGTTCATCTTTCCCTCGGTCCTGACTAGTCTCCCAGTACCTGCCTCTGTAAAACATCCCCACAGCATGATGCTGCCACCACTATGCTTCACCGTAGGGATGTTGCCAGGTTTCCTCCAGATGTGACACTTGGCATTCAGGCTAAAGAGTTGGTTTCATCAGGATAGAGAATCTTGTTTCTCATGGTCTGAGAGCCTTTAGGTGCCTTTCGGCAAACTCCAAGCGGGCTGTCATGTGCCATTTACTGAGGAGTGGGTTCAGTCTGGCCACTCTTCCATAAAGGCCTGATTGGTGGAGTGCTGCAGAGATAGTTGTCTTTTTGGAATGTTCTCCCATCTCCAGAAACTCCATCGGGTTCTTGGTCACCTCCCTCACCAAGGCCTTTCTCCCCCGATTGCTCAGTTTCTAGTTCTAGGAAGAGTCTTGGTGGCTCCAAACTACTTACATTTAAGAATGATTGAGGCCACTGTGTTCTAGGGGACCTTCAATACAGAAGTTTTTTGGTAACCCTCCCCAGGTCTTTGCCTCGACACAATACTATGTCGGAGCTCTACGGACAATTCCTGGTTTCTGTCCTGACATGTACTGTTAACTGTGGGACCTTACATAGAAAGGTGTGTGCCTTTCCAAATCATGTCCAATCAATTGAATTTACTCCAAGACTCCAATCAAGTTGTAGAAACATCTCAAGGATTATCAATGGAAATAGGATGCACCTGAGCTCAATTTTGAGTCTCATAGCAAAGGGTCTGAATACTTATGTAAATAAGGTATTTCAATTTGAAATGTAATACATTTCCAAAAATGTCTTAAAACCTGTTTTCGCTTTGTCATTATGCTGTATTGTGTGTAGATTGATGATACTTTTAAAAATGTATTTCATCGATTTTAGAATAAGGTAGTAACGTAACAAAATGTGGAATATGTGAAGGGGTCTGAATACTTTCCGAAGGCACTGTAAGTCAAGCATACAATGTAATACATTACAAAACAATATAATGCACTACAAAAGTGTTTGCTTTTGAAAGTGTGTTTTATGTGTGATGCACAAATGCTCAGGTGTTTATATTTTAGTAGTGGTTTTTGAACAAATTGCAAAAATCACTGAATTTGGTCCCAATAGTTTATATATAACCCCCCAGGGCCCCCTGTCCACTTGACACAATTTCACACACCTACGCACTGCCAAGCCCCCGTCAACCACACACATCATGATTACGCAATACAACCTGCATCCTTATTGACGACCCCCGAGCTGGGATGTCGGGCAGGGGGGCTCAGTGTGTTAGTTTACACAAGGTCATACAATCAGGACCCCAGCTCTTGGGCGAGTGGAGGGGTTTGGACTCTGAGTTGGACCCCTTCCATACAGTACTATGCATACACACACCTCCCCCCACACACATAAACATACACACCCCTCCCCTACACGTAAACATAGTTACACAAACACACACCTCGAGCTCTGTGCCCCGCCTGCCTGCTCCACATAGCAGCTGGCCAGGTTCTCTAGCCACATCCTACTGGGATCAAAAGTAATGAGGTATTCACATGCCTCTCGGTTACGGGGGTCAGAGAGAGAAAAGGGGGGGGGGTGTTGGTCTGTCCGTCTGGAAGGGGCTGACCGTATATATCATCCTAAAAGGGGCGAAAAGGTGATGTTCCTTCCCTAATTCATCACTGCCTTTAATATCACCGCCTCTCCATATCACTGTATCGAGTATATCTGCCTGGATCACTATCCTTCTTGCATCTTCACCTGTTGCATCTCATCTACTGGTGTCTCCTTCTCATCTTCTTATATCCTCCAAATCAGCTGTCCAATCTTAGTAGGATCTCCTGTAGAGCCCAGAACAATGAAGAAGCTGTGTGGGGAGAGCGCTCACAGCCTACACACAGTTCAACCAGCTCCCAACTCCTCCACTACTTAGACCTCTCACAGAGATACAGACAGAGACACAGATGCACAGGAACTCACATGCTGCCCACACTTGTCGCAAACAATGATAAACAGACGCACACATTCTCTACACAAACAGCTAAAAACAAATGGAACTATAATAAGGTACCAGACTCAGAGTCCACATTCACACCACACACACACACACACACACACACACACACACACACACACACACACACACACACACACACACACACACACACACACACACACACACACACACACACACACACACACAAACAAACACACACCTTACAAAAAAAAATGTCAAATTTGCATATTTTAACATTTAACACCACATGTTCACATGTGAGGAGAATAACATGTTTTCACTATGTTGTTTGACATGTGAAAATCTCACTTTCACATGTGGAATTGCATTTCCACATGTGAAAAACATTTATATGTCAAAATCACATTTGCCATTTCACATGCAAAAAAAACCTCCATGTGAAAATCTGAATTTCACATGGGAAAACTGAAATCTGTTTTACTTCATTTTTACCAGCATGTCACTTGTGCGTCTAAAGGCGACAAAACTGTACTTCACACACACAAATTCATGCAAGGCTCTCCCTCGCCTTCCCTTCGGCAAATCTGACCATAAGTGTATCCTACTGATTCCTGCTTATAAGCAAATGCTCAAACAGGAATTACCAGTGACGTGCCCAATAAGGAAGTGGTCCGATGCTAAGCTACAGGATTGTTTCACTAGCACAGACTGGAATATGTTCCAGGATTCATTAATAAGTGCATCGACGACGTCATCCCCGCAGTGCCAGTATGCACATATAACAACCAGAAGCCATGAATTACAGGCAACATCTGCAGCTAAAGGCTAGAGCTTCTGCTTTCAAGGAGCTGAACACTAATCCGTACATTTATAAGAATCCTGCTATGACCTCCGATGAACCATCAAACAGGCAAAGCGTCAATACAGGACTAAGACCGAATCCTACTACGCCGGCTCTGACCCGCATCGGATTTGTCAGGGGTTGCAAACTATCATGGATTACAAAGGGAAACCCAGCCGCAAGCTGCCCAGTGACATAATCCTACCAGACAAGCTAAATGAGAGCACCAGCTCTTCTGGATGACTGTGTGATCTTGCTCTCAGTAGCCAATGTGAGTAAGATCTTAAAACAGGTTAACATTCACAAGGCCGCAGGGCTGGACACAATACCTACAATGCGTACTCAGAGCATGCGCTGACCAGCTGGCAAGTGTCTTCACTGACATTTTCAACCTCTCTCTGAACCTGTCTGTAATACCTACAGCTGAAGTCGGAAGTTTTCATACACTTAGGCTGGAGTCATTAAAACTTGTTTTTCAACCACTCCACAAATTTCTTGTATACAAACTATAGTTTTGGCAAGTTGTTAATTAAGGACATCTACTTTGTGCAGACAGATTATTTCACTTATAATTCATTGTATCACAATTCCAATGTGTCAGAAGTTAACATACACTAAGTTGACTGTGCCTTTAAACAGCTTGGAAAATTCCCAAAATGTACGTCATGGCTTTAGAAGCTTCTAATAGGCAAATGTACATAATATGAGTCAATTGGAGGTTTACCTTTGAATGTATTTCAAGGCCTACCTTCAAACTCAGTGCCTCTTTGCTTGACATCATGGGAAAATCAAAAGAAATCAGCCAAGACCTCAGAAAAAGAATTGTAGACCTCCACAAGTCTGGTTCATCCTTGGGAGCAATTTCCAAACACCTGAAAGTACGATGTTCATCCGTACAAACAATAGTACGCAAGTATAAACACCATGATACCACGCAGCCGTCATATGAACGTACTTTGGTGCGAAAAGTGCAAATCAATCCCAGAACAACAGCAAAGGACCTTATGAAGATGCTGGAAGAATCAGGTACAAAAGTATCTATATCCACTGGTAAACGAGTCCCATATCGACATAACCTGAAAGGCCGCTCAGCACGGAAGAAGCCACTGCTCCAAAACCGCCATAAAAAAGCCAGACTACGGTTTGCAACTGCACATGGGGACAAAGATCGTACTTTTTGGAGAAATGTCCTCTGGTCTGATTAAACAAAAATGGAACTGTTTGGCCATAATGACCATCTTTATGTTTGGAGGAAAAAGGGAGACGCTTGCAAGCCGAAGAGCACCATGCCAACCGTGAAGTACGTGGGTGGCAGGGTGGGGGGACTGGTGCACGTCACAAAATAAATGGCATCATGAGGTAGGAAAATCATGTGGAAATATTGAAGCAACATCTCAAGACATCAGTCAGGAAGTTAAAGCTTGGCCGCAAATGGGTCTTCCAAACGGACAATGACTCCAAGCATACTTCCAAAGTTGTGGCAAATGGCTTAAGGACAACAAAGTCAAGGTATTGAATGCTCCTCACAAAGCCCTGGTGGTTAGTCCTATAGAAAATGTGTGGGCACAACTGAAAAAGTGTGTGCGAACAAGGAGGCCTACAAACCTGATTCAGTTACATGTTCGCTTGTTTCATCAAGGGAACATATTGAGAGGGAGGAAATAGAGATGGACAGGGAGGGATTAAATGGTATGATAAATATTCATATACAACAGCATGAGGAATGATAATCTGTTTTGCACAAATCTAAACATAGTCAATAAACCTGTAATCCATGTTCGTCACATGAGCTCTGGCTTTGATAAATGACTGATGTGATGGAGGGTTAATGTTGTTAACAAAAAAAATATTAATCAAACATCTATTTTTAAGGCAAAATAGACCCAGAAAAAAACTAGAACTAAAGAAACATTATTATTTATTTCAGTTGACTAAAATGAGAAGAGAAAAAATGTGTTCAGCAGTGGGAAGGACGGGTCACACCAGGCAAACACAGCCTACATCAGCTGGTAAGCTGCGGTTGAGCAATCGATCAGTGTGGGCAGAGCAGCAGACAGGCTGAGCCTGTGCATGTGACTCTTGCTTCACCTAACTATCTCACCACCAGCTTTCTAGTTAGCTACCATTTGCCTGGTTAAAAAACACATGCTGCTTTACAACATTAAAAACAATAGCAGCACTGAGTTTAATAATAAAACAACAGTCTAGCTATGTTTATCTCTGAGTAGGCCATAGAAAAGTAGGCTGTCTTTGAATATGTAGTCTCATAAAACCCTCACGCTTTTCCCACTGCATTTCATATACATGTTCTGTAGCCAATGTAGCCAAGTCTCCCTAACGCTTGGTCGCAAATGGCTCTTCCAAATGGACAATGACCCCAAGCAAAATGGTTTAAGGACAACAAAGTCAAGGTATTGGAGTGGCCATCACAAAGCCCTAACCTCAATCCTATAGAAAATGTGTGGGCAGAACTGAAAAAGCGTGTGTGAGCAAGGAGGCCTACAAACCTGACTCAGTTACACCAGCTCTGTCAGGAGGAATTGGCCAAAATTCACCCAATTTATTGTGGGAAGGTTGTGGAAGGCTCCCCAAAATGTTTGACCCAAGTTAAACTATTTAAAGGCAACGCTACCAAATACTAATTAAGTGTATGTAAACTTCTGACCCACTGGGAATGTGATGAAAGAAATAAAAGCTGGAATAAATCATTCTCTCTACTATTATTCTGACGTTTCACATTGTTAAAATAAAGTGGTGATCCTAAATGACCTAAGACAGGGAATATTTACTAGGATTAAATGTCAGGAATTGTGAAAAACTTAGTTTAAATGTATTTGGCAAAGGTGTATGTAAACTTCTGACTTCAACTGTACAGTGCCTTGCGAAAGTATTCGGCCCCCTTGAACTTTGCGACCTTTTGCCACATTTCAGGCTTCAAACATAAAGATATAAAACTGTATTTTTTTGTGAAGAATCAACAACAAGTGGGACACAATCATGAAGTGGAACAACATTTATTGGATATTTCAAACTTTTTTAACAAATCAAAAACTGAAAAATTGGGCGTGCAAAATTATTCAGCCCCTTTACTTTCAGTGCAGCAAACTCTCTCCAGAAGTTCAGTGAGGATCTCTGAATGATCCAATGTTGACCTAAATGACTATGGATGATAAATACAATCCACCTGTGTGTAATCAAGTCTCCGTATAAATGCACCTGCACTGTGACAGTCTCAGAGGTCTGTCAAAAGCGCAGAGAGCATCATGAAGAACAAGGAACACACCAGGCAGGTCCGAGATACTGTTGTGAAGAAGTTTAAAGCCGGATTTGGATACAAAAAGATTTCCCAAGCTTTAAACATCCCAAGGAGCACTGTGCAAGCGATAATATTGAAATGGAAGGAGTATCAGACCACTGCAAATCTACCAAGACCTGGCCGTCCCTCTAAACTTTCAGCTCATACAAGGAGAAGACTGATCAGAGATGCAGCCAAGAGGCCCATGATCACTCTGGATGAACTGCAGAGATCTACAGCTGAGGTGGGAGACTCTGTCCATAGGACAATAATCAGTCGTATATTGCACAAATCTGGCCTTTATGGAAGAGTGGCAAGAAGAAAGCCATTTCTTAAAGATATCCATAAAAAGTGTTGTTTAAAGTTTGCCACAAGCCACCTGGGAGACACACCAAACATGTGGAAGAAGGTGCTCTGGTCAGATGAAACCAAAATTGAACTTTTTGGCAACAATGCATAACGTTATGTTTGGCGTAAAAGCAACACAGCTGAACACACCATCCCCACTGTCAAACATGGTGGTGGCAGCATCATGGTTTGGGCCTGCTTTTCTTCAGCAGGGACAGGGAAGATGGTTAAAATTGATGGGAAGATGGATGGAGCCAAATACAGGACCATTCTGGAAGAAAACCTGATGGAGTCTGCAAAAGACCTGAGACTGGGACGGAGATTTGTCTTCCAACAAGACAATGATCCAAAACATAAAGCAAAATCTACAATGGAATGGTTCAAAAATAAACATATCTAGGTGTTAGAATGGCCAAGTCAAAGTCCAGACCTGAATCCAATCGAGAATCTGTGGAAAGAACTGAAAACTGCTGTTCACAAATGCTCTCCATCCAACCTCACTGAGCTCGAGCTGTTTTGCAAGGAGGAATGGGAAAAAAATTCTGTCTCTCGATGTGCAAAACTGCTAGAGACATACCCCAAGCGACTTACAGCTGTAATCGCAGCAAAAGGTGGCGCTACAAAGTATTAATTTAAGGGGGCTGAATAATTTTGCACGCCCAATTTTTCAGTTTTTGATTTGTTAAAAAAGTTTGAAATATCCAATAAATGTCGTTCATGATTGTGTCCCACTTGTTGTTGATTCTTCACAAAAAAATACAGTTTTATATCTTTATGTTTGAAGCCTGAAATGTGGCAAAAGGTCGCAAAGTTCAAGGGGGCCGAATACTTTCGCAAGGCACTGTATATGTTTCAAGCAGACCATCATAGTTCCTGTGCCCAAGAACGCCAAGGTAACCTGTCTAAATGAATATTGCCCTGTAGCACTCACTTCTGTAGCCATGACATTTGTTGAAAGGCTGGTCATGGCTCATATCAACACCATCATCCCAGACACCCTGGACTCAGTCCAGTTCGCTTACCGCCCCAACAGATCCACAGAGGACATATTCTCTGTTGCATTCCACATTGGCCTCTCCCACTTGGACAAGAGGAACCCTGTTCACTGACTACAGCTCAGCGTTCACACCATCATTATGTTTGCTGATGACACAACGGTGGTAGGCCTGATCACCGACGACGACGAGACAGCGTATAGGGAGAAGGTCAGTGACCTGATAGTGTGGTGCCAGGACAACAACCTCTCTCTCAACATCATCAAGACAAAAGAGCTAATCGTGGACTACAGGAATCAAAGAGAAAAGCACGTCCACTTCAACGGGGCCATAGTGGTGCAGGTCAAGAGCTTCAAGTTCCTTGGTGTCCACATCATTAAGGTATTAACATGGTCCGCTCACACCAACACAGTTGTGAAGAAAGCACGACAATGCCTCTTCCCCCTCTGGAGGCGGAAAAGATTTGACATGGTAGCTCAGATCCTCAAAAAGTTATACCATTGACAGCATCTTGACTGGCTGCATCACCATATGGTATGGCATCTGCTTGGCATCCGACAGCAAGCGTTACAGAGGGTAGTGCATAAGGCCCAGTACATCACTGAGGCTGAGCTCCTTGCTATCCAAGACTTCTATACCAGACGGTGTCAGAGGAAGGCCCTAACAATTGCAAAATACTCCAACCACCCAAGTCATAGACTGTTCTCTCTGCTACCATATGGCAAGTGGTCCCGAAGTCTGGAACCATCAGGAAACTAAACAGCTTGTGACCCCCAAGCCATAAGACTGCTAAATAGTTTACCAAATAGCTACCCGGACTATCTACATTGACCCTTTTTGCGCTAACTATTTTGACTCATCACATTCGCTGATGCTACTGTTTATTATCTATCCAGTTATCTAGTCACTTTACCCCTACCTACAGTATATGTACATATCTACCTCAATTACCTCGTAACCCTGAAAATCATCTTGGTACTGGTACCCCATGTATAGCCAAGTTATTGTTACTCATTGTGTATTTATTCCTCATGTTATTTTTTTTCAATTATTTTTTTTCATTTTTTTCTCTCTGCATTGTTTGGAAGGACCCTTAAGTTAGCATTTTACTGTTAGGCTACACCTGTTGTTTACGAAGCATGTAACTGATTCAAATCATAATGAAATTGTATCTATCACATTTGAAAAAATGTAATTTGCAGGTTCATATGTAAGAAAACTCCATATGTAAATATCTATTTAGCAGTTTCATATGTGAAAAACTTTCACGTGATTGTTTTTCACATGTGAACTTGCAATACCACATGGAAAATCAAATGTTCAGTTTCACATGTAAGAAAACTTCCCCATATACCCCAATGTTTGTGAACAAAGTACATCTAAACAAACACTGTATAGCCTAAAAACATGGTTAGAAATATAATTTTGATATCATAAATGGTCAGTCCTTGAATCCATAGCGCACTTTATAGATTTGAGAGATTCTCCAGCCTCATCTCTTAGATTTTTACTGAAACTGAAACTGAAGACACTTTGTTAATGTTTCAATTAAGGATAGCTGCTTTAAACACGTTTAGTAATAGTGTTATTGTATGGTGCAATCCTCTAGTGAGTGAGTTACTTTTGTGCCATTAATATTAAGCAAAACTTCTGAAGTCGAGAACAAAATTCTTAGTACTACAAACAAGAATGATATTGAAATTTAAACATGAACCCAAAAGTATTGATCGCAAAACAAAATATTGCAAGGAAATAATTGTTCAATGCGAGAACAAATGAATTGTAGATGGATGCAAAAATGTTTCTTTCAGTGATTTTTTTTATTTTTCTGATAACGCAATTAAATCAAATGCCTCCCTCTTTCTTGCAATTTTCCTATCTTTGGTTGTTACCCTGGCCTTTGCGTTCGCTGCCTTTTTTCTAGTTGCAAGTTTCAACATATTCATTCCAGCAACATAACACTGAGGCATCCCACTGCAGATTTGCCTTTGAAGCTAAGAAGGGGTGGTCCTGGTCAGCCCTGGATGGGAAACCAGACGTAGCTGGAAGTGATGCAAAATAAGTGTGAGGTAAAAATAAGTCACGTGGGGGGCAAAACATTTACGAGGGAAAAACCCATGTGAAAAATGTACATATGAAACATCACACGTGTCTGAAAACCACATGTGAAAAAACAGAATATTTCAAACAGGGATGATTCCAAAGTGTCTCTCTTCGCTCATTGCTATGCAAATCCACTGGTGGACTACATACCTTGTGGTAAATGAACTGGACCTTCTGTTCCTTCTTTCACTCTGGGCCCAGTCGGAACCACTCTGGGTCTCTTTTATCTCCTCTTTAACTCTGCGTGTGGTCTGCAAGAAAGGACAGAACACTCAACACATTAGCTCTGTGGTTAATGTGGTGTGACATGAATTTTTGTACCCTGTCAAACAAATGTTTCACCTACTAAATTACATTATTTACAGTGTGATTGTTTTTGTGGTTTTAATAAACAGCATTGAAAAGAATGCAACACTTTTTTTTTCTTAATTTGAACAGACTCCAATATTGACACAATATACTGTACTGCATGCTTTAGAAGCTGGATGGGTGTAGGGGAGAGGAGGGGGAGAGCCTTGGAGAGAGAAGGAAAGAGAAAAACAACATTCTTTCTAACCCGAAACTTCTCTGTCTTTCCTCTCTAAGAAACTTGATCTCTCTCTGGTATTTTTCCCAAGGGGTTGTCTCCAGACCTGGGGCTCGACGACTGAGCTTGTGTGAGACAGCACAGGCTCTGATCTATAAAGATAGCCTACACAGATTAGATTTATACAGAAGAGAGACATAAAGCAAACACTTGCTGGTCACCCAGCCAGCAGTTTATAAAGGTCAAATCTCGTTTGAAATCGAACATTGCATATGTGACTATTGATGTGTTCTGTGTATTACCTATATGCATTCCATACGCATAGGCCAACATATGGTAGAAAGTCCTAGCAGGTCTAGCCACAATATTTCTATGCACTATAGCTCTCTCAAGCAGCCCTCCACACATTAATGAGCTCCATATGACCCAGAGTGCCAGAGTGAGAGAGTTATGAAAACAGTAAAACTCCTACAAGGCACGTGTATTACAGGATGTCACATGGAGCTCAAACACAGGGCTACTGCTGACAAAAACCAAAGACCTTACAGTATTGCAAAACTTTCAAAGTTGAAAAGCACTACCAGGTATGCGCACGTACACACACACACGCACACGCACACGCACGCACGCACGCACACACACACACACACACACACACACACACACACACACACACACACACACACACACACACACACACACACACACACACACACACACACACACACACACACACACACACCCCACAGAACCGGTCCAAAGAAAACAAGGGAGAGAAAGAAAAACACTAGTCAGAGAGACATTAGGGAGTTCTATCAGCTCACATGGAAATACTCAACTGCAGTACTTGAAGGCTGAGGCTGCATTAACACACTGTAAACACAGCCAGGGCCAGGAAATACAGTGCCTTCAGAAAGTATTCACACATTTTCCACATTTTATTGTGTT
Source organism: Oncorhynchus clarkii lewisi (assembly GCF_045791955.1). Taxonomy (NCBI): domain Eukaryota; kingdom Metazoa; phylum Chordata; class Actinopteri; order Salmoniformes; family Salmonidae; genus Oncorhynchus; species Oncorhynchus clarkii. Next base: position 51,557,096 of record NC_092163.1, on the reverse strand, counting down.
TCAGCCTGAGCATTGCTCAGTTATTAATTACACTTTGGATGGTGTATCAATACACCAAGTCACTAAAAAGATACAGGCGTCCTTCCAAAGTCAGTTGTCGAAGAGGAAGGAAACCGCTCAGGGATTTCACAACGAGGCCAATGGTGATTTTTAAAAAGCTACAGAGTTTATAAGCATTAAACTTTCAAATAGCTCTTTGTTGACTGTTGCTGGGTGCTATTGTCCTCTATTAGCACAGGACTGTACCCTACCTACCCTAAGCTCTCTCCTGGCCCCTTACACTAAGTCTGAATTTGTCCTGCTAAGTGACCTAAACTGGGACATGTTTAAAGCACCTGACCAAGTCCTAAAGCAATGGGACTCCCTAAATCTTTTTCAGATTATTACCAATCCCACAAGGAATGACTCCAAACACCCAGGAAAGGCTACTCTCCTCGATGTTATCCTCACAAATAATCCTGATAGGTATCAGTCTGGTGTTTTCTGTAATGACCTTAGTGATCACTGTTTTACAGCCTGTGATTGTAATGGCTGCTCAGTGAAACGACCTGTCCTGATTTGTCATAGACAGTTGCTAAAAAACTTTAATGAGCATGCTTTCCTTCATGAACTGGCCTCCGTAAAATGGTATAGAATCAGCTTGATCCCCTTTGTCGAAGACGCTTGGACCTTCGTTTTTGATATTTTCAGTGGTATTGTTAACAAACACGCCCCCATAAAGAAAATTTGATTTAAAAACAGGTTCAGCCCCTGGTTCGACCGTGATCTTGTTACTCCACCTCAAGAATTGCATTTGGCAAAAGGCTCGGCACACGCATTCTCAGAATGACTAGCTCTCATTCAGGCAAATGAGAAATAAGTGCACTCAGGCTATGTGGAAGGCCAAAGTTAGTTACTTTAAGGAGCAGTTCCCTTTCTGTGGGTCTAACCCCAAGATGTTCTGGGAAACGGTTAAAGACCTGGAGAATAAACCCTCCTCCTCACAGCTGCTCATGTCCCTTCATTTTGATGATGTGGTTGTTACTGACAAGAAGCACATGGCTGAGCTCTTTAACCACCTCTTCATTGAGTCATGATTCCTGTTTGACTCAGCCATGCCTACTTGCCCATCCAACATGTCCTCATCTCCCACCCCTTCTAATGCGACTATCTCCGATGCTTCTTCCTCTTTTTCCCCTGCCCCACTACAAAGTTTCTCCCTGCAGGCAGTCACTGAGTCCGAGGTGCTAAAGGAGCTCCTTAAACAGTTGTTTTAGACCCTTTCTTCTTTAAGGTTGCTGCTCTTTGAAGAAATTTACATTTTGTCCTGAATACAAAGCATTATGTTTGGGGCAAATCCAACAACACATCACTGAGTACCACTTTTTATATTTCAAAGCATGGTGGTGGCTGCATTATGTGATGGGTATGCTTGTCATTTGCAAGGAATAGGGAGTTTTTTGGGATAGACCTCAGCACAGGCAAAATCCTATAGGAAAACTTGGTTCAGTCTGCTTTCCAACAGACAGTGGGAGACAAATTCACCTTTCAGCAGGACAATAACCTATAACACAAGGCCAAATATACACCAGAGTTGCTTACCATGTTGATTGTGAGTTACAGTTTTGACTTGAATCGTCTTGAAAATCTACGGCAAGACTTAAAAATGGCTGTCTAGCAATGATCAACAACTAACTTGACAGAGAATAATGGGCAAATATTGTAGAATGCAGGTGTGCACGCTCTTAAATAATTTTCTTTGTTTTACTAGACAAGTCAGTTAAGAACAAATTATTATTTACATTGACAGCCTAAACCGGCCAAACCCGGACAACGCTGGGCCAATTGTGTGCCTCCCTATGAGACTCCCAATCAATTGTGATTACGGCCTGGATTTGAACTAGGGCACTGCGATGCAGTGCCTTAGACCACTGTGCCAGTCAGGAGCACCAGAAAGACAGTTACAATCGCTGCCAAATGTGATTCTAATATGCATTGACCCAGTGAGATGAATAATTATCTAACCAAGATATTTGAGCCTTTTGTCCCTCCCCCACACAATTTTTTTGTTGCATTCTTCTTCCACTTTGACAGTATTTATATAGATAGTTGACAAAAAAATTACAATTAAATCAATTTTAATCCCACTTTGTAACACAACAAAATGTGGAAAAGTCAAGGAGTGTGAATACTTTCTGAAGGCACTGTATACACTAGATGACCAAAAGTATGTGGGCACCTGCTCGTCGAACATCTCATTCCAAAATCATGGGCATTAATATGGAGTTGGTCCCCCCTTTGTTGCTATAAGAGCCTCCACTCTTCTGGGAAGACTTTCCACTAGATATTGGAACATTGCTGGGGGGACTTGCTTCCATTCAGCCACAAGAGCATTAGTGAGGTTGAGCACTGACGTTGGGTGAGTCAGGCCTGACTCGCAGTCGGCATTCCAATTCATTCCAAAGGTGTTCGATGGAGTTGAGGTCAGAGCTCTGTGCAGGCCAGTCAAGTTCTTCTACACCGATCTCAACAAACCATTTCTGTATGGACCTCATTGTTTCCACAAAGTTAGAAACACAGAATCATCTAGAATGTCATTGTATGCTGTAGCTTTAAGATTTCTCTTCACTGGAAATAAGGGGTCTAGTCCGAACCATGAAAAACAGCCCCAGAACATTATTCCTCCTCCACCAAACTTTACAGTTGGCACTATGCATTGGGGCAGGTAGTGTTCTCCTGGCATCCGCCAAACCCAGATTTGTCTGTCGGACTGCCAGATGGTAAAGCGTGATTCATTACTCCAGTGTCAAATGGCGACAAGCTTTACACCCCTAAAGCCGACACTTGGCATTGAGCATAGTAATTTTAAGCTTGTGTTCGGCAGCTCGGCCATGGAAACCCATTTCATGAAGCTCCCTATGAACAGTTATTGTGCTGACGTTGCTCGCAGAGGCAGTTTGGAACGCGGTAGTGAGTGTTGCAACCGAGGACAGACAATTTTTACTTCAGCACCGCAGCTCATGCAGGGCAGAAATTTGATTAACTGACTTGTTGGAAAGTTGGCAACCTATGACGGTGCCACGTTAAAAGTCACTAAGCTCTTCAGTAAGGCCATTCTACTGCCAATGTTTGTCTATGGAGATTGCATGGCTGTGTGCTCAATTGTATATACCTGTCATAAACAGGTCTGGCTGAAATAGCCGAATCCACTCATTTTTGTGCATACAGTGTATAGCACTGTCAATATCACAGCCCTAGCAACCCCTTACCCTAGAAAGATCACATGTTAGCATGGTGTGTGTGTGTGTGTGTGTGTGTGTGTGTGTGTGTGTGTGTGTGTGTGTGTGTGTGTGTGTGTGTGTGACTACCATACACTGTTTTGATGTGTTAAGTTGTTGGACTGGATTCACTTTTGAAAAGTGCAAGCTAAGTCCTGTTTGGTTGCAAAGGTCATGAGCACAGTGTGTCCTGATTCTGTCCTGTGGCCTCCACACTCATTCTGAATGACTATTTCTCGTTCCCTCTCAGAGGCACACACACTCTTCTGTTCTGCCTCCAGGAAAATGGGGTAAACATAATCTGTTAGTCACAGTCGGCAGAAATCCTTCCTGTGGTTGGCTGGAGAGAAGCATATGAAGCATGTTGTTGTGTTATCTGTTATTCCAGTTCCCTTGCATCTCTCTCTCTCTCTCTCTCTGTGTGTGTGTGTGTGTGTTCTCCTGAATTTTGCAATGCTCCAATACAGCTAATCATCCAATAAACCCCATGACGTTGAGTGAGTTAGTCTGTTCACATAGAGTACACTTAATCAGGGATTGCATGCAGCTACACAATCACACACAAACACACACCTACATAGTCTACAGCTGCTCGCATTGCCACCAAAACACACTACACCATTTCCACAAAAAACATACTCCCTCACACATTCAATTCCTCAATGGTACTGGCTAGAGTTGAAAATGAAGCAAAGCAGTGTGGGAGGGTATTACCTTAGAGTAGCCTAGTAGATTGATTTATTAAGCCATTTAGTAGGACATTCTGAAGTAACAGAGTAGGAGTCTGAAGCAAACCTGTTAGGTGACTGAAGGGAATTCTTTAGAAGTGTGTGGGGGTATAAGAGCAGTAGATTGACTAATTGAGTCAATAATTCGACAATTGTGAAGCAACAGAGTAGCACAGAGGGGAGTATGAATGGGAGTATGTGTGTTAACAGTTGGACTGTTATTAACAAACTGGTGCAGTGTGTCGTGACGTGACTATCATTAATGTGATGACGGTTATTTTATCAAATCAATTAACTATGTTTAATTATTACGTGATTATATTAATCATGTAACAATTAACTCATTAGCAATCTTGGGGCACCACGGAAAAAGGTTGTTTTATGAGTTACCATTTCCCAAATTAACTCAAGAATATATCAGAATATATCGTTATCATACCAGCCATTCATTAATAATTTTTATCTAATTTCAGTCTTATTCTGAATGTTGTTGTCTTCAAATAACCAAATGATAATTTAGCGATACACATATTGGCTTAATTATTTATTTACTAACTAAATACTCACACAGAAATACATAAACACACACACACACACACACACAGACTGTTTCTACTACATTATTGACTGTATGTTTGTTTACTCCATGTGTAACTCTGTGTTGTTGTATGTGTCGAACTGCTTTTCTTTATCTTGGCCAGGTTGCAGTTGCAAATGAGAACTTGTTCTCAACTAGCCTACCTGGTTAAATAAAGGTAAAAAAAATAAACACACGGTATACGTTGAATTGATTACTAACATAATGCAATGAAAAGTCCATAGTGGACTAACCCGATATGATGCCTTCTTACACAATGAAAGGGAGGGGCAAGATAAAGAGAGCAGGAGAGACAAAGAGGGAACTCATTGTACATACAAGTGGAAAATACGCTTATCGTAAAGATGGATATTTAGCACCCTAACAATCGCTCATTCGGATTTAGAAATGCAACACATATTTATGCTTGTCTGTCTTTGTCGTCTCTCTGTAGAAATCACCTGGTCCATCTATGGGGAGTCAGTTTGACAGAAGTCTCTGGTTAGGTAAGTCTCTGGTTGTCCACTAGAGGTCACATTATCCTCAGTTGTAGCAGGTTTCTTTGTCTATGAGTGTCCGTTAGACTAGATACATCAGAAATGTACCAATGGTTGTTTGCCGAGACCTTCCTGGTGTCTTTGGTCAAAGTTCTAGACTACTTTACATTACCCAGCTGTAGACTGAGAATGTTTGGTATAGTCTTCACCTTCACTCGTTGAGAGTTTGAGGGTCTTGCCATTTGTAATGTATTTAGCTTGCGCTGCACCTATTCTGGTCTGGTAGAGTCTAACCATTCATCTTGGAGGGCAGTTCCATTACATTGCCACAAGTCTGTGCTCACATGGGCATGGTTACTGACTTGACAAAACGTTTCTATGAAAAGCAATTATCTAATTTGGAAGGCAAAAATCACACTTCACCTTCTCACAAATAGTTTCATATTTAATCATGTAAGTTTTACAACATTTAGATGTAAATCTGATAACTGGGACTTATACATTTGTAGAGTTACAGCTATTTAGTTATACTGTCCTTAATGATATCACAAAACAATAAACTTATTATAAAATACTTATTGTTTGGATCCCCACCAACCATTTCCCACATTCTTTATGTTGGAAATATTGTCTCATTATCCACTTTTGGATGTTGGCGTTTTGGCAGCAGATTCTCTCTCTACACACAAGGGATTTTTGTCTTCTCCATACTGCAGGTCCAGAGAGAGAAAGTTTACGACCGGTTGTTAAAGTCATAAAACCGGCCCCACTCCCCCCGGACTACATCATATTTTGTTTTGGCTAAATCGAGTTGGTCCTGTAGAAAACTATTTTGTTGAAGAGTTTGTGCTAGTTCATCGTCATAGGTTTTTGCAATTACTTTTAATTGTTCCGTTTTCAAACGCAGTTCCTCGGCTAGCAGAATGTTTTAATTTTCTGCTTTTGTCATTAGTTGCTTGGTTCTCTCCGCCTATCCATTGATAATTAGCCAATCCTTGCACATACATGCTTCTGCTGAGCACTACGGTACTTGATCGATGACAACCTCTGATGGCGATACATCAGTGCTAAACTGGAGAGCGCCTGCGCCCGATGGTTGATTTTGGAGAGCATTTGTATCGCTGCTGAGGTCAGTGATCAATCCTTTTATGGGTAAGGGTTCACTAACTAACGGGGGACTTGGAACCACCCCCTCTGATGGCTTGCACATTATACATATATGTATATTTTTTTTTCAAATTTTGGAGTTTGAGTCGCTGGAAGCTGCAAAAACGATTTAAATCTATTTAAAGACGTTAATGAACCATCAATACTGGATCAGTAATGTGGGAGTTGAATGTGAATGAATTTGCAAAAGCAAATTTAAATGATTAATCAATGTTAATGATCAATCCTACCTGTATAGGCTATCTGGGAAATACACTTGAATTAACCTAAAAGCATTGCTGCATCTAGGTTAATGTGAAAAAGTTAAAAATGTCTCATAAATTAAATGTGACACCGATATCCAATCAGTTAAGATTGTTTGTATCCTAAGTGTAACCCTTGTTTACAAATGTGAGAGTATGGTTGCTGTCACATGAAATAAATACTGGTGATTCTTTACCACCAGGGGTCACTTATTCCTGAGGGCTGAAACCACATGGGATTCTCGCGAAGGTGGGGCTTCTGTCAATACTGGATTAGTACTTTGGGATATGGCCTCATGAGCTTGCAAAAGCTAATTTAATTGATTAATCAATTGTAATGATAAATCAAACCTGTATAGGCTATTTGGGAATTAAACTTTAATTAACCTGAAAGCGTAGTATCTAGGTTAATGTGGAAAAGTTTAAATTGCCTCATTGGTTGGACAAATAAATGTGGATATTATTCAAAAGATCCACCTGAAAGTATTTGTGGGGCAATTTAACTTCCATATTAAATTGAATGAGCCACCGATATCCAATCAGTTGAAATTGGTTGGATATTGTACGTGTAACCCCTTGTTAAAAACGTGAGCATATGGTTGCTGTAACATGAAATTAATTATTTAAAAAAACAATCTGCAAATTCTTCACTCCCACTGGTAGCTGGCTGGCTATCTTTGATTCTCACCCAGGAGCGAGAGTCATGACAAGTGTGTACAAGATAGTGTTAATTAAGGCCCTATAAAATCTGCTTTGCGGAGAACACCGACGGAATCCAAAAATCTAGACATTAAAATGGAATTCAACAATATTCAAAAATGTATGGAACTTCATTGGAAATCAACTAAATGTATTGAACTAATAATTTGCCTAAGTTAATCATAAGACATGAACAAAATGCTTCAGTGATTCCACAGGGAGGACGGCTCATAATAATGGCTGGAATGGAGTGAACAGAATGGTATAGAATGTGTTTGATGAGTTCAGTACCATTCCATTAATTCCGTTCTAGTCATTACTATGAGCCCGTCCTCCCCAATTAAGGTGCCACCAACCTCCTGTGACTGATATATATTTTCCTGAAACTTTCTGAAACGGCACAGGAATGCCCCTGCTGTGTGTGTGTGTGTGTGTGTGTGTGTGTGTGTGTGTGTGTGTGTGTGTGTGTGTGTGTGTGTGTGTGTGTGTGTTGAGCGTGTATGTCTACACTTTGGGTAGCCGTTAGCAATGTCTTAATGATAACCATCTTCTAGTAGAAAAAGGAAAGGCTTTCCCAAAAACCTTCTCAAGGAAATGTTAACTACAAAGTAGCCTATGCCTAACTAGCAGAATGATATCATGATTATTTGCACCAATCCAGTGACCATTTGTTCTTGCAAACTCTGCAATCCCATGAGGGCTACAGAAACATAGCTAAGCTAACCAAAAAACATCTGGCTGGTGCGCACTTAAATTAAAGGGTAACTACACCCCAAAATAAATTATGCGGTTGAGGCATTGTTGTGGACTTCGAACATCCAATTTAGTTGTTTTTTTATATACAAAAAAGTGTGATTTTGAGAGTAAAAACCTGAAAAAAATGGGAAAAACAGAATATTGGAAAAACAAAACTGAGCAAACTTAATTTGGGAAAAAAAACAAATCAAACAAAACATTTGATTTTATAGGGCCCTATAGTGTGAATGTGGAAGTGAATGAGTGAGCGAATTTGTGCATGCATGCAAGAGTAAGTCAGTGAGTGTGTGCTTGTGAGTCTGTGTTTGTGTTGACCCCTGGGCAATGGCCTTTCAGGCTGCATACTCTACATTCCTGGTAGGGTCAGCCTGAGGAGCGGACACCTGGACTGCTGTGTGTTCCCAGACCTGTTGGTGACAGGAGGGCTCTGGAGCCCTCTCACTGAACACCCCATACTACACAAATACACCTCTCACTAAGTATGCTTCTCGCCTAGCTAATTCTTTAACATGTCATCCCTTTGGGATCCTTGTTACATGGCTTGTTCCACTAATTCATTCTCTCCCTCTGAACTCAGTCACACACACCACTGTGGTTTCTCACAGGAGGCCTTGGGTCCATCTTCAATGTTCTAGGCACGTAACAGTAGCTATTGTGATCTGGCTAGAAGGTAAGAGAGAGAGGAGGGAAAATCTCGGCTGTGGTCAATATGTAATGTTACCTCTAGTCCTTTTCTGGTCTGCCCTATGGTGTTGGGTCTATCTTTGGAAACCCAAGTGGGCCTGGCCCATGTATAGCTTTGCCCCAGCCTGAGCACCCTGGGTCAACCAGAGTGCATCTGCTTTCACCAACGTTTCAGACTCACTTCAACATGCATGGAGTTCTTCGTGACAACAGTCAATCCAGAGTGTGAAAGACACGAAATAGGTCACCATCGAGTCGTGTCATACTGTTTCAATGTCCAGCCAAAATGGATACCAAAGTGAACACTAGATCCTCACTGAGCTCCAATGTCACACTGCTGTCACCCTGAGTAATGGCCCCATGGCTCCATGCAACAGCCCATGCCACTAATGTTCCAGGGCCAGATCAGTCAACTACCACCCGCACTCACTGTGTGACAAAGGCTGTGTGAAGATGTATCCTTGAGAATCTGTGTGTGTGTGTGTGTGTGTGTGTGTGTGTGTGTGTGTGTGTGTGTGTGTGTGTGTGTGTGTGTGTGTGTGTGTGTGTGTGCATGAGTGTGTGTGAAAAGCAGAGATGTCATACGCAGGGAAGCAAGTAAAGGAAATTAATATTTCCTTTCAGGGTTTGGCAAACAAAGTGAGTGAATTATCACGTGAATCAGTGATTTCAGTTGACTGATAAAGTGAGCATTTGTAGTGGAACTTTATAACAGCAGACAGACACTGCAATCAAAGTTAATACAGTGTAACTCCATCTCAACTTCCTTCTAATAACGGCAGGCAGTGCACAGCAATTCTGCATGGTAGTCAAGCAACTTCTGACCTGCAGATTGCAGAGAGCGAGTGGCTTGCTTCCCAGGGTATGGAAGGAGAGGGGGAGGGGGAAGACAAGGGATGAACAAGTTAGTGAGACTCCTAAAATAGTTTTTGTCAGCTTTTCTCAGACCTTGCAACACGTTCCTCAGACCAAGGTCACAATCCTGACATTCCACTGCTAGGAAAAACGGCATCACCAAGGCAACACGTGGGCGGACCGGAAAACCGACCTACTGACTTGGCAGACCCTTCATGGAAGGTATGGGACTATATGAGCAAATAGGAGGGTAAAAATATCTGAACAACTAAATATAGCCACCCCTTTAAGTAGCACTTGAAATACAGAACCAGTCAAAAGTTTGGACACACCTACTCATTCAGGGTTTTTTATTTTCTACTATTTTCTACAATGTAGAATAATAGGGAAGACATCAAAACCATGAAATAACACATATGGAATCATGTAGTAACCAAAAAAGTGTTAAACAAATCAAAAACTATTTCATATTTGAGATTCTTCAAAGTAGCCACCCTTTGCCTTGATGGCAGCTTTGCACACTCTTGGCATTATCTCAACCAGCTTCATGAGGAATGTTTTTCCAACAGTCTTGAAGGAGTTCCCACATATGCTGAACACTTGCTGGCTGATTTTTCCTTCACTCTCATCCCAAACCATCTCAATTGGGTTGAGGTCAAGTGATTGTGGAGGCCAGGTCATCTGATGCAGCACTCCATCACTCTCCTTATTGGTCAAATGGTCCTTACACAGCCTGGAGGTGTGTTTGGGTCATTGTTCTGTTGAAAAACAAATGATAGTCCCACTACGCGCAAACCATATGGGATGGCATATCGCTGATGAATGCTGTTGTAGCCATGATGGTTAAGTGTGCCTTGAATTCTAAATAAATCACTGACAGTGTCACCTGCAAAGCACCCCCACACCTCCTTCTACATGCTTCATGGTGGGAACCACACATCCGTTCACCCACTCTGCGTCTCAAAGACACAGCGGTTGGAACCAAAAATCTCAAATTTGGTCTCAACGACAGATTTCCACCAGTCTAATGTCCATTGCTTGTGTTTCTTGGCCCAAGCAAGTCTCTTCTTATTATTGGTGTCCTTTAATGTGGTTTCTTTTCAGCAATTTGAACATGAAGGCCTGATTCATGCAGTCTCCTCTGAACAGTTGATGTTAAGATGTGTATGTTACTTGAACTCTGAAGCATTTATTTGGGCTGCAATCTGAGGTGTAGTTAACTCCAATGAACTGATCCTCTGCAGCAGAGGTAACTCTGGGTCTTCCTTTCCTGTGGCGGTCCTCATGAGAGCCAGTTTCATCATAGCGCTTTATGCTTTTTGCGACTGCACTTGAAGAAACTTTCAAAGTTCTTAATTTTCCGCATTGACTGACCTTCATGTCTTAAAGTAATGATGGACTCTCATTTCTCTTTGCTTATTTGAGCTGTTCTTGCCATAATATGGACTTGGTCTTTTACCAAATAGGGCTATCTTCTGTATACCACCCCTACCTTGTCACAACACAACTGATTGGCTCAAACTCATTACGAAGGAAAGAAATTCCACAAATGTACTTTTAATAAGGCACACCTGTTAATTGAAATGCATTCCAGTTGACTACCTCATGAAGCTGGTTGAGAGAATGCAAAGAGTGTGCAAATCAAAGGGTGGCTACTTTGAAGAATCTCAAATATATATTTTGATTTGTTTAACACTTTTTTTGGTTACTACATGATTCCATATGTGGTATTTCATAGTTTTGATGTCTTTACTATTATTCTACAATGTAAAAAATAGTACAAATAAAGAAAAACCCTGGAATGAGTAGGTGTGTCCAATCTTTTGACTGGTACTGTAAATCTGACAGTCTATGGAAGAGTGCTGGCGTGTGTGGCAATGTGTGCTACAGGCCAGGGCTTCTTCAATAAAACTTTTGCCCCTAGAACCTGAGCAAGACGAGTAAACATCACTCAAACAACTTCAGTTTTACATGGAAACTGAACAGTGAATTATTCACAGAGGCCAGGGGTCTGACAGCCTGAGCCTGAGCCTCACCGCCTTAGCCTCAGCTATGTGTATATAACATACAGGAAGTAATAAAGGGACCAAGTATGAATAGTCATTGATTCGATTGGTATATCATATATCAGTAATTGCTTTGGTACAATAGTGCGGTATTGTATTGGTATTATTGTCTAATGTCACTGACACTAAGTTAGCTGCTGAGTGTAGTGTATATGTACTGTACACAATGGCCTTATGCATGTGGGTGGTAGTTTAGCATACTTTCTGTAGCGAGTATGTCAGTATGTTCTGCCTATAGGTGAGTAAGCATTCACCTCAGCAGGTGAGTAACATATATGAGATTTTCAACCACATCCCACAAAGGGTCTGTATGTGTTTATGGGTGTTTGAGAAATGTGTATGTGTGCATACGTGTGTGTATGTGTGTGTGTGTGTTAAGTGAACCACTTTGTAAATATGCATGATTGTAAGTGGGCACAAAGATGAGCTATAGTCCAATTTGTGTGAGTGTGTATGTACTTTATTAATGTTAATAAGTGTAAATATGTATGTGTGTGTGTGTGTGTGTGTGTGTGTGTGTGTGTGTGATAGAGAGAGAGGGGGGCATTGGGATTTCCCTGTGGACTGCTCATACATCTCTACCTGTAGGGAACACTACTGACACCTGTGCGTGTTAATCCCATGCAATGTACTGCAGTGCTTCACTGATCCTGCACATGAAGAGGGGTGCATGTGTTTCTGCAGAGCTCAATGAGAGATAAAAGCACACTGCACTCGTAGAAAAAGGCTTGCAAAAGGGTTCTTTGGTTGTCCCCATAGGAGAACCCTTTTTGGTTCCAGGTACTGTAGAAACCTTTTTGGTTCCAGATATAACTATTTTGGGTTCCATGTAGAACCCTCTGTGGAAAGGGTTCTATATGGAAGTCTAAAGGGTTCTACCTGGAACCAAAAAGGGTTCTCCCAAGGGTTCTCCTATGGGGACAGCCGAAAAACCCTTTTAGGTAGCATATTTTTTTGCCTGGAGCCACAAATTCTATACTCCTACCACCTTCTCTTTCTAAACCGGCTGAGGCCTCCCTGGTAGCTCTGGTTCTGACACTCGGACCCGACATCATCTCCAAAACAAACAAAAAAACACTCCCAGATACTCCCCTTTGGTGAGGTGTCATTATGTAACGAGTGCGCTGAGAGTCGGGAAGAATGTTCAGGGATTGAGTGTTTTTAATAAATTAACACAACATAATACAAAATAAGAAACACAAATAACGCACAGACATGACACTTCAACAGAAACAATGACGCCTGGGGAAGGAACTAAAGGGAGTGACATACAGTTGAAGTCGAAAGTTTACATACACCTTAGCCAAATACATTTAAACTCAGGTTTTCACAATTCCTGACATTAAATCCTAGTAATAATTCCCTGTCTTAGGTCAGTTAGAATCACCACTTTATTTTAAGAATGTGAAATGTCAGAATAATAGTAGAGAGATTGATTAATATCAGCTTTTATATCTTTCATCACATTCCTAGTGGGTCAGAGGTTTACATACACTCAATTAGTATTTGGTAGCAGTGCCTTTAAATTGTTTAACTTGGGTCAAATGTTTCAGGTAGCCATCCACAAGCTTCCCACAATAAGTTGGGTGAATTTTGGCCCATTCCTCCTGACAGAACTAGTGTAACTGAGTCAGGTTTGTAGACCTTCTTGTTCACACACACTTTTCAAATTCTGCCCACACATTTTCTATAGGATTAAGGTCAGGGCTTTGTGATGGCCACTCCAATACCTTGACTTTGTTGTCCTTAAGCCATTTTGCCACAACTTTTGGAAGTATGCTTGGGGTCATTGTCCATTTGGAAGACCCATTTGTGACCAAGCTTTAACTTTCTGACTGATGTCTTGAGATGTTGCTTCAATATATCCACATCATTTTCCTACCTCATGATGCCATCTATTTTGTGAAGTGCACCAGTCCCTCCTGCAGCAAAGCACCCCCACAACATGATGCTGCCACCCACAACATGATGCTGCCACCCCCGTGCTTCACGGTTGGGATGGTGTTCTTCGGCTTGCAAGTCGCCCCTTTTTCTTCCAAACATAACGATGGTCATTATGGACAAACTGTTCTACTTTTGTGTCATCAGACCAGAGGACATTTCTCCAAAAAGTATGATCTTTGTCCTCATGTGCATTAGTCTGGCTTTTTCATGGCGGGTTTGGAACAGTGGCTTCTTCCTTGCTGAGTGGCCTTTCAGGTTATGTCGATATAGGACTCGTTTTACTGTGGATATAGATCCTTTTGTACCTGTTTCCTCCAGCATCTTCACAAGGACCTTTGCTGTTGTTCTGGAATTGATTTGCACTTTTCGCACCAAAGTACATTCATCTCTAGGAGACAGAACGCGTCTCCTTCCTGAGCGGTATGACGGCTGCGTGGTCCCATGGTGTTTATACTTGCGTACTATTGTTTGTACAGAGGAACGTGTTACCTTCAGGTGTTTGGAAATTGCTCCCAAGGATGAACCAGACTTGTGGAGGTCTACAATTTATTTTCTGAGGTCTTGGCTAATTTCTATAGATTTTTCCATGATGTCAAGCAAAGAAGCACTGAGTTTGAAGGTAGGCCTTGAAATACATCCACAGATACAACCCCAATTGACTCAAATAATGTCAATTAGCCTATCAGAAGCTTCTAAAGCCATGACATAATTTTCTGGAATTTTCCAAGCTGTTTAAAGGCACAGTCAATTTAGGGTATGTAAACTTCTGACCCACTGGAATTGTTATACAGTGAATTATAAGTGAATTTAATCTGACTTGTGTCATGCACAAAGTAGATGTTCTCACCGACTTGCCAAATCTATAGTTTGTTTACAATCAATTTGTGGAGTGGTTCCAACCTAAGTGTATGTAAACTTCCGACTTCAACTGTATATAGGGCAGGTAATCAAGGAGGTGATGGAGTCCAGGTGAGTCTGATGACACGCAGGTGTGTGTAACGATGGTGAAAGGCGTGCGCCATAACGAGCAGCCTGGTGATCTAGAGGCAGGAGAGTGAGCACATGTGACAATCCCTCACTAGCACACATTCACTCTCTCTATCCATCTGCTTCATCTCCCTCCTTGTATCCATCTGTTCAGATGGAAGTCATTCTCTCCTCCTCACCATCCCTATTTTCACTTTATGGTATCCCGCAGTACATTCAGCTGCTCATCTTCTCTTTTACTATTCATTTCCTCCTCCATGATCTCTTTATCTCTTTAGTTTCTTTTCAGTTTCTCTTAACACTCAACACACACACACACACACACACACACACACACACACACACACACACACACACACACACACACACACACACACACACACACACACACACACACACACACACACACACACACACACACACACACACACTGCCCTGTGTCACTAAGGGTCAATATGTACCTCTCAATGTGGTGATAAAGTCAAGCGTCATCACTTACCTCTTCACACATACAATCTCTCATCCCCTCCCTCCCCTGCTCTCTTCCTTCTCTCCGACACTCTCTCTATCATCACAGACACCCTCCTACTCCTCTCTGAGTCTCTCTGCTGCAGTCTGGAAATTTCCAAGTAGAGTGCTGCAGTGTCTAGGCAGGGAACGAGGGAGGGAGAGGAAAAGAGCGAGAGAGAGATAAAGTGGGTGAAGGATGAAACTGAACCTGACATAGAGCATGGCTAACCTGAGCTGCTTTTGTGAAGGACGCAGTCACGAAGCTTGTGTCTCATCAGTTTCCCTAGCACACAGTGGAAAACTACCCACACAGAGAGAAAGAGAGAGAAATAGAAAAGGGTAGAGAGTCACCTTGTACTACACACAAACACACTCACAATGTCAGACATGCCCACAGAACTCGATATCCACCATTTCTATAAACTGACCCAAACTTATACAGCATGTGTACACAGTGAAATTACACAATCTGAACTGAGAACCAGAACTGAAATGGTAGCCTGAACTGAGCCACTAGAATAGGGAGTTCTCCTCCATGTAAAAAATAAGGTAATGTATTCTAGGCCATCGTTCCCATTCATGTCCCTTACATTCTCTGATCCCACATGAAAATGTTTTGATAATCTTGTATAATAAGAGCCTTTCGACATCGACACACATATGAGGAGCTCATCTCTTGAAATGCCTGGGAGCCAGAATAGAATGGAGAAGGATTTCTGCCCACATAACAGGGCTCTCTTCCCAACCTCAACCCACAGTCCCAGCCTCAGCCCTAGTCTCAGCCCACAGCCTCAGCCTTAGCCCACCGCCCCAACTCCAGGTTCAGCCACATGCTCAGCCTCAGCCCTAGTCTCAGCCCACAGCCTCAGCCTTAGCCCACCGCCCCAACCCCAGGTTCA
Organism: Oncorhynchus clarkii lewisi; assembly: GCF_045791955.1. Classification (NCBI taxonomy): domain Eukaryota; kingdom Metazoa; phylum Chordata; class Actinopteri; order Salmoniformes; family Salmonidae; genus Oncorhynchus; species Oncorhynchus clarkii. Next base: position 51,541,228 of record NC_092163.1, on the reverse strand, counting down.
GCCACATGCTCAGCCTCAGCCCTAGTCTCAGCCTACAGCCCCCACCTCAGCCTTAGCCCATAGCCCCAACCCAGGTTCAGCTCCATGCTCAGCCTCAGCACATTCTCAGCCCTAGCCTCAGTCTCTAGCCAGGGAAACTGAACTGCAGTAAAACCATAGACAGGCTCACATTTCAGAGCAATAACAATACAACATACTGGCATAAAAACAGCTAATGATGGCTACAGAGCTGTTGTATGCTGTCCAGCACTAAATCTAACTGTGTGTGTGTGTGTGTGTGTGTGTGTGTGTGTGTGTGTGTGTGTGTGTGTGTGTGTGTGTGTGTGTGTGTGTGTGTGTGTGTGTGTGTGTGTGTGTGTGTGTGTGTGTGTGTGTGTGTGTGTGTGAGAGAGAGAGGTTGTGAGTATGCTAGCGAGTGCTGGTATGTGTCATGAGTGTATGGTTTCTGTCTATGCCTTCAGAGGCTGGTCCTGTAAAAAGCAGTGGATGATGTGCATTCAACAAACCCTAGTCATTCCATCCTAAATCCCTTCATCATTCCTCACCTTCTTTCCATGGATACAGGACCTTGTTCAAGTCATATGTCCCAGTGTCACGCACCCACCACTGTCCTAGAAAACCACAAGGACAAAAACAGGGTGACCCCGGGCAGAGAGGGAGACAGTAGTAAAAAACCAATAGGTGCAGTTGGGTCACAAGTTAGTTTAGGCACAGAGGAAAGGTCTGCAGTGCACACACCATTTTGTGTGTGTGTGTATGTGTGTGTGTGTGACTGTCAGTCTGTCTCTCTCTACCTACCAATGTCAATTATGTAAGGGTGAACATTCAGTCCCCACCAGTTCATTTAGGCTATAGTTTCAGCCTGTCTGACTCTATATGTCTGTTGGATTATGGGTTGATTGCATAACTGTGACCTCTTAGGCTTTGTCCACAACCACCACCAACACGACTTAATCCCTTAGATTAAGAGAGGGAGCGAACAAAAGGAGGACACAGAGAAAAAGAGAGCGATGTGTAGGAAGAGCAGGCATTTGGACCAGTCACTCAGAGAACACAGATTGGCTGAGAACAAAAGAGGACAGCAGACTGGGGGCATGCCAACCACAGAAGAGGGAGCTTCTTAACATACAAACAGTACACACACACACACACACACACACACACACACACACACACACACACAAAATCACGCACGCACACACACCTTTCTCAATGAGTGTTTGTGCACTATAGAGTTTGACTCAGTGCAATTGTTCAATGCCATAACAATGTGGATGAATCAAGTATTTAATTAACAAGTCACTTTTGCAACAAAGTGAGATGAAATGGTGTGCCATCCTCCACACTATGCTTCTCCACATTCCCACATACAATGCCTTCAGAAAGTATTCAGACCTCTTGACTTATTCCACATTTTGTTAGATTACAGTCTTTTTCAAAAATTTATTAAATAGTTTTTTCCCCCTCATCAATATACTCACGATACCCCATAATGACAATGCAAAAACAGGTATTTAGAAATGTTAGCTAATTTATAAAAAATGTAAAACTGAAATATTACATTAACACAAGTATTCAGACCTTTAGCTCAGTACTTTGTTGAAGCACCTTTGGCAGCGATTACAGCCTCAAGTCTTCTTGGGTATGACGCTACAAGCTTGGCACACCTGTATTTGGGGAGTTTCTCCCATTTATTATTTGCAGATCCTTTCAAGCTCTGCCAGTTTGATTGCTGCACAGCTATTTTCAGGTCTCTCCAGAGATGTTTTATCGGGTTCAAGTCCGGGCTCTGGCTGGGCCACTCAAGGACATTCAGAGACTTGTCCTGAAGCCACTCCTGCGTTGTCTTGACTGTGTGCTTAGGGTCGGTGTCCTGTTGGAATGTGAACCTTAGCCCCAGTCTGAGGTCCTGAGTGCTCTGGAGCAGGTTTTCATCAAGGATCTCTCAGTACTTTGCTCTGATCATCTTTGCCTCGATCCTGACTAGTCTCCCAGTCCCTGCCACTGAAAAACATTCCCACAGCATGATGCTGCCAATACCTTGCTTCACCTTACAGATGGTGCCAGGTTTCTTCCAGACGTGACGCTTGGCCTGAATGGCCAAAGAGTTCAATATTGGTTTCATCAGACCAGAAAATCTTGTTTCTCACGGTCTGAGAGTTTTATGGTGCCATTTGGCAAACTCCAAGAGGACTGTCATGTGTTTTTTTACTGAGGAGTGGTGTCCGTCGGGTAACTCTACCATAAAGGCCTGATTTGTGGAGTACCGCAGAGACTCTTGTACTTCTGGAAGGTTGTCCCATCTCCACAGAGAAACTCTAGAGCTCTGTCAGAGTGACTATCAGGTTCTTTGTCACCTACCTGACCAAGACCTTTCTACACTGATTGCTCAGTTTTTCTGGGCAGACAGCTCTAGGAAGAGTCTTGGTGGTTCTAATATTCTTCCATTTAAGAATGATGGAGGCCACTGTGTTATTGGGGACCTTCAATGCTGCAGAAATGTTTTGGTACCCTTCCCCATATCTGTGCCTTGACACAATTCTGTCTTGTAGCTCTATGGACAATTCCTTCCACCTCATGAAAAACATACACCTTATGTAGACATGTGTGTGCCTTTCCAAATTATGTCCAATCAATTTAATTTACCACAGGTGGACTCCAATCAAGTTGTAGAAACATCTCAATGATGATCAGTGGATCAGTGGCTCTCCCATCAGGAATTTTTTATTTAAATAATAATTGTGTCCTTCGTGTCCTTTCGTCAAAGAATCCTCCATTTGCAGCAATTACAGCCTTGCAGACCTTTGGCATTCTAGTTGTCAATTTGTTGAGTTAATCTGAAGAGATTTCACCCCATGCTTCCTGAAGCACATACCAAAAGTTGGATTGGCTTGATGGGCACTTCTTACGTACCATACGGTCAAGCTGCTCCCACAACAGCTGAATAGGGTTGAGATCAGGTGACTGTACTGGCCACTCCATTATAGACAGAATACTAGCTGACTGCTTCTTCCCTAAATAGTTATTGCATAGTTTGGAGCTGTGATTTGGGTCATTGTCCTGGTGTAGGAGGAAATTGGCTCCAATTAAGTGCCGTCCACAGGGTATGGCATGGCGTTGCAAAATGGAGTGATAGCCTTCCTTCTTCCCCCAAAGCACCCTCAGACCATCACATTGCCTCCACCATGCTTGACAGATGGCGTCAAGCACTCCTCCAGCATCTTTTCATTTTTTCTGCGTCTCACGAATGTTCTTCTTTGTGTTCCGAACACCTCAAACTTCATCTGTCCATAACACTTTTTTCCAATCTTCCTCTGTCCAGTGTCTGTGTTCTTTTGCCCATCTCAATCTTTTCTTTTTATTGGCCAGTCTGAGATGTCTTTTTCTTTGCAATTTCTGCCTAGAAGGCCAGCATCCCGGAGTCGCCTCTTCACTGTTATCATTGAGTGAGTTGACGACTTGCTTCTCAAACTAGACACTCTAATGTACTTGTCCTCTTGCTCAGTTGTGCACCGGGGCCTCCCACTCATTCTATTCTGGTTAGAGGCAAATTGCGCTGTTCTGTGAAGGGAGTAGTACACAGCGTTGTATGAGATTGTCAGTTTCTTGGCAATTTCTCGCATGGAATAGCCTTCATTTCTCAGAACAAGAATAGACTGACGAGTTTCAGAAGAAATTTATTTGTTTCTGCCCATTCTGAGCCTGTAATCAAACCCACAAATTCTGATGCTGCAGATACTCAACTAGTCTAAAGAAGGTCAGTTTTATTGCTTCTTTAATCAGAACAGCTGTGCTAACATAATTGCAAAAGGTTTTCTAATTAACCTTTTAAAATTATAAACTTGGATTAGCTAACACAACGTGCCATTGGAGCACAGGAGTGATGGTTGCTGATAATGGGCCTCTGTACACCTATGTACTGTAGATATTCCATAAAAAGTCTGCCATTTCAAGCTACAGTAGTCATTTACAACATTTACAATATCTACACTGTATTTCTGATCAATTTGATGTTATTTTAACTGGACAAAAATGTGCTTGTCTTTCAAAAACAAGGACATTTCTAAGTGACCCCAAACTTTTTAACAGTAGTTTATATTTGCAAAAAAATTATAAAACCAGTTTTTATTGTGTGTCAATTGCTGAGGCTTTTACGTAACAAAATGTGGGAAAAGTCAAGGGGTCTGAATACTTTCGGAAGGCACAGTATGTACACTCCAGAGGGACATACAGATGGAGTAGAAAAGCACAAAAACTGGAACAGCCATCTCCAGACATGGGGGGAAAGGAACAGATGAACTATTAATGAGAAGAGAAACGTTTAAAGATTCTGAAAGAGGGAGGGAGGGTGGACTAGAACCTTCAGTTGGAGTGCTAAAAACAGTTGGAGCGTTTAATAGGAGAAAAAGAGAAGCAGAGGTAGTGCCAGAGAATGAGAGTATGCTGACTGGGAGAGGGCAGCTTAAATATAGCCATGCCACTACCTCCACAGAGAGAGGGGGAGGGAGCGGGAAAGGGAGCGAGCGAAGTAGAATAAGCCACAGCCTTACTGCTGAAAGAGTAGAAATAGTTTCTGTTTGTCATCGTCTGATCATGATCAGTGACAACATCCCCTTCTTTCCAGTTACCACGATCCAACAACGACAACAGTTGCCTCCATCTCTCCCTGTATAAAAGCCCCCCTTCTTCTCTGTACTAATAATAGTCTAGACAGCCTCAATGAGTCATGGTAGTGAGATGTATCTAATCCTCTCTTCTTTTCCCTTTGCTTCTCATCCAGTTCCTGCTCAGTTCCCGCTCCCTCTATCGCCTTACAGGCAGTGCCCAGCAGGGGTGGCGCCACTAGGAATGTGTCATGAGTGTGTATGTCTCTGTGTGTATGGTTAGAGCTGTAATGAGTACTGTAATCAGAATGTGAAATTAACATTGGCTGGTGGAGGTCCAAATTTGACCACCCAATCAAATTTTTTACAAGCCACATTTCTTTCAGAAAAAAATCATTATGAAAATGTATCACACACACACACACATCATTTTTTCGGAGTGTATCTCACACACACACACACACACACACACACACACACACACACACACACACACACACACACACACACACACACACACACACACACACACACACACACACACACACACTAGTTTTTCTTGGGCCTTTGTTCTCTGGACTAAAGATCCCGAAGTTTCTGCACATGTGCAGATCACGTTCTGTGCATGTGTTTATGCTCTACATTACGCACAGTCTCTGGTTCGCCTTGTAGAGGTAAGGCTACTGTCACGTTCGTTGTAACGAGAAGACCAAGGCGCTGCATGATACGAATACATTCCTCTTTATTAAAGGAAGAACACTTAACAAACTAACAAAACAAAAGTGAAGCTATAAACACTAGTGCTGATACAGGCAACTATACATAGACAATAACCCAAGAAATATGGCTACCTAAATATGGTCCCCAATCAGAGACAACGATAAACAGCTGCTTGCTTCTAAATGAGAACCAATCTAGGCAACCATAGACATAAAAACACCTAGACTAAAAACACCCCATAAACAAAAACCCTAGACAGGTCAAAAACACAGATATCACCCTCGTCACACCCTGACCTAACTAAAATAATAAAGAAAACAAAGAATACTAAGGTCAGGGCGTGACAGCTACTCTGGCTATTGGTGCTTGTTTAATAACATTAGATCAAAGTCTGCATGATCACATAATAATAATATTCTACACAACATAACCGAATGTAAAAACATAGTATTGCGTTACTGTAAAACACAAACACCACCGCATTTTTCTCTTGTGGCCAAAACTCAACGGCGCACAACACTAGGCAAAATACACAGGTAGGCTATGCTACAGTTATTTTACACCATCTGCTCTAAGATTTTCTCACTGTACATCATTCAGAACACTGTAGGCTATTTCAAACAACATTGTGTAAAGATCTAAATGCATATATCCCCATGAAACTGATTAAAATCACATTATTGGTATGCAGATGCTCCATGGCCATTTCACCAGTAAAACCTATTATCATTATCATTCACGGTTGACAGTGAGAAATGAGAAAGGAAGGAGACCACAACAATGTGTGAAAAGTAGAGGTAAAGAAAACACGTGCAGAATGTGATCTTCACATGCACAGAGGCTTCGGGATATTTAGTCTTGAGAAAAAAATGATCTGCAAAATGGGATAAAAAAACAACAACTGACAGTCTACCAGCCAATGGCAAAATCTAACAGCATTTGGTTGGTGGCTGGTGTTGATTTCCCACCCTGCCTGTAATTACATAAGGGTCACAGATTAATAATAGCTGTCTTATATATAGGCCGGCTTGCGGCTGGGTTTCCCTTTGTAATCCATGATGGTTTGCAAGCCCTGCCACATCCGACATCAGAGCAGGTGTAGTGGGATTCGATTTTGGTCCTGTACTGACGCTTTGACTGTTTGATCATCAAATCAAATGTTATTTATAAAGCCCTGTTATATCAGCAGATGTCACAAAGTGCTTATACAGAAATCCAGCCTAAAACCCCAAACAACAAGCAATGCAGATGTGGAAGCACGGTGGCTAGGAAAAACTCCCTAGAAAGCCAAGAACCTAGGAAGAAACCTAGAGAGGAACCAGGCTCTGAGGGGTGGCCAGTCCTCTTCTGGCTGTGCCGGGGGGAGACTATAAGAGTACATGGCCATCAAGGCCAGATTGTTCTTCAAGATGTTCAAACGTTCAGAGATGACCAGCAGATCTAAACCAGGCCAGAACTTGTCCGTGTAGATCAATTTGGGTTTCCAATCTCTCCAAAATAATATGGTGATCGATGGTATCAAAAGCAGCACTAAGTGCTAGGAGCACGAGGACAGATGCATGGCCTTTAAAGGGTCATTTACCACCTTCACAAGTGCAGTCACAGTGCTATGATGGGGTCTAAAACCAGACTGAAGCATTTCGTATACATTGTTTGTCTTCAGGAAGGCAGTGAGTTGCTGTGCAACATCTTTTGGGAGATTCGATATAGGCTGATAGTTTTTTATATTTTCTGGGTCAAGGTTTGGCTTTTTCAAGAGCGGCTTTATTACTGCCACTTTTAGTGAATTTGGTACACTATCCGATGGATAGAGAGACGTTTATTATGTTCAACATAGGAGGGCCAAGCACAGGAAGCAGCTCTTTCAGTACTTTTCTTGGAATAGGGTCCAGTATGCAGCTTGAAGGTTTAGAGGCCATGATTATTTTCATAATTTTGTCAAGAGATATAGTACTAAAACACTTAAGTGTCTCCCTTGATCGTAGGTCCTGGCAGAGTTGTGCAGACTCAGGACAACTGAGCTTTGAAGGAATACACATATTTAAAGAGGAGTCTGTAATTTGTTTTCTAATGATCAAGATCTTTTCCTCAAAGAAGTTCATGAATTTATTACTGCTGAAGTGAAAGCCATCCTCTCTTGGGGAATGCTGCTTTTTAGTTAGCTTTGCGACAGTATCAAAAAGAAATGCTGGATTGTTCTTATTTTCCTCAAGTTGGAAAAATAGGATGATCGAGCAGCAGTGAGGGCTCTTCGATACTGCATGGTACTGCCTTTCCAAGATAGTTGTAGCGCCATTTCCGTTCCAATTTTCTGGGAGCTTGCTTCAGAGCTCGGGTATTTTCTGTATACCAGGGAGCTAGTTTCTTATGACAAATGTTTTTAGTTTTTAGGGGTGCGACTGCATCTAGGGTATTGCGCAAGGTTAAATTGAGTTCCTCAGTTAGGTGGTTAACTGATTTTGTCCTCTGACGTCCTTGGGTAGGCAGAGGGAGTCTGGAAGGGCATCAAGGAATCTGTGGGTTGTCTGAGAATTTAAAGCACAACTTTTGATGCTCCTTGGTTGGAGTCTGAGCAGATTATTTGTTGCGATTGCAAACGTAATAAAATGGTGGTCCGATAGTCAAGGATTATTAGGAAAATTCAGATTCACAACATTTATTTCATGGGACAAAACTAGGTCCAGAGTATGACTGTGGCAGTGAGTAGGTCCGGAGTAGGTCCGGAGACACTGGGGGATATAGTCACTAGTGTAACCAGGAGGTTACACCTCATTTAACACAGTAAATTCATCGGGGCTAAAGCCATGTTTCAGTCAGGCCAAACACATCAAGATTATGATCAGTTATTAGTTCATTGACTAAAACTGCCTTGGAAGTGAGGGATCTAACATTAAGTAGCCCTATTTTTAGATGTGAGGTATCACAATCTCTTTCAATAATAGCAGGAATGGGGGAGGTCTTTATTCCAGTGAGATTGCTAAGGCGAACACCGCCATGTTAAGTTTTGCCCAACCTAGGTTGAGGCACAAACACACTCTCAATGGGGATAGCTGAGCTGACTACACTGGCTATGCTAGTGGCAGACTCCACTAAGCTGGCAGGCTGGCTAACAGCCTGCTGCCTGGCCTGCACCCTATTTCATTGTGGAGCTAGGGGAGTTAGAGCCCTGTCTATGCTCGTAGATAAGATGAGAGCACACCTCCAGCTAGGATGGAGTCCGTCACTCTTCAACAGGCCAGGCTTGGTCCTGTTTGTGGTTGAGTCCCAGAAAGAGGGCCAATTATCTACAAATTATATATTTTGGGAGGGGCAGAAAACAGTGTTCAACCAGTGATTGAGTTGTGAGACTCTGCTGTAGAGCTCATCACTCCCCCTAACTGGGAGGGGGCCAGAGACAATTACTCGATGCCAACACATCTTTCTAGCTGATTTACAAGCTGAAGCTATGTTGCGCTTGGTGACCTCTGACTGTTTCATCCTAACATCATTGGTGCCGACGTAGATAACAATATCCCTATACTCTCTACACTCGCCAGTTTTAGCTTTAGCCAGCACCATCTTCAGATTAGCCTTAACGTCGGTAGCCCTGCCCCCTGGTAAACAGTGTATGATCGCTGGATGATTTGTCTAATGCTGCGGACAATGGAGTCTCCAATGACTAGGGTTTTCAATTTGTCAGAGCTAATGGTGGGAGGTTTTGGCGTCTCAGACCCCATAACGGGAGGAGTAGAGACCAGAGAAGACTCGGCCTCTGACTCCGACTCGCTGCTTAATAGGGAGAACCGGTTGAAAGTTTCTGTCGGCTGAATGAGCGACACCGGTTTAGCATTCTGACAGCATTTCCCTCCAGAAGCCATGAGAAAGTTGTCCGGCTGCGGGGACTGTGCAAGGGGATTTATACTACTATCTGTACTTACTCGTGGAACAGACGCTGTTTCATCCTTTCCTACACTGAAATTACCCTTGCCTAACGATTGCGTCTGAAGCTGGGCTTGCAGCACAGCTATCCTCGCCGTAAGGCGATCGTTCTCCTGTATATTATGAGTACAGCCACTGCAATTAGAAGGCATCATGTTAATGTTACTAATTAGCTTCTGCTGGTGGAGGTCCTGACGAACCACGTCCAGATAAAGCGTCCGGAGTGAAAAGGTTAAATGAAAAAAAAAGTTGAGTGAGGGAAAAACTAAAAATATAAACAGTAATTAAAAAGTTAAAATTGTAAAGTTGTCAGGTAGCAAAGTAAGGTTAGCAACAAAATGCACAGCAGCACGTAAACTAGTCTGTTGGTTATTGAATCAGCTGTGTAGTGCTAAGGCAAAAATCAAAACGTGCACACTTCACTCTGCTCTACTCCATTACCAGTGACCACTCATAAGCTGAATCAGTTTCGTCAAAACTGAGGTTGAAATGAAAACCTACAGGAGGGTAGCTCTCCAGGAACAGGGTTGGAGAGCCCTGGTCTACAGCTTATCATGAGGTATTCTAACTCAGGCAAGCAGTACCTCGAGACTTCTTTAATATTACAGATCGCACACCAGTTGTTGTTAAGAAAGAGACACACACCACCTCCCCTTGAGCTATCCAGACGACATCGTTCTGCCCTGCCGATGTATCAAAAAACAGCTATATTTATATTTACCATATCCTTGTTCAGCGACTCGGAGAAACAAATATCAGTTATTCAGATCACGTTGATAGGATTGTCTCGAATGGAGCTCACCCAGTTTATTCTCCAGTGATTGCACATTTGCCAATAGAACGGAAGGTAGAGGCGATTTATCTACTCTCTGACGTAGTCTCGTCAGGTATCCCGCACGCCGGACTCCATATTGCGGTCTCCTCCTTCTTCGATTGTCGGGGATTTGGACCTGGTCCGGGATAATCAGTAAACTCAGCAACACCAAAAAGTCCCTTTTTCAGGACACTGTCTTTCAAAGACAATTCGTAAAAATCCAAATAACTTCACAGATCTTCATGGTAAAGGGTTTAAACACTGTTTCCCATGCTTGTTCAATGAAGCATAAACAATTAATGAACATGCACCTGTGGAACGGTCGTTAAGACACTAACAGCTTACAGACGGTAGGAAATTAAGGTCACAGTTATGAAAACCTAGGACACTAAAGAGGCCTTTCTACTGACTCTGAAAAACACCAAAAGAAAGATGCCCAGGGTCCCTGCTCATCTGTGTGAACGTGCCTTAGGCATGCTGCAAGGAGGCACTAGGACTTCAGATGTGGCCAGGGCAGGACAGCTGATTGTCCTCGCAGTGGCAGACCACGTGTAACAACACATGCAAAGGATCGGTACATCCGAACATCACACCTGCGGAACAGGGACAGGATGGCAACAACAACTGCCCGAGTTACACCAGGAACGCACAATCCCTCCATCAGTGCTCAGACTGTCCGCAATAGGCTGAGAGAGGCTGGACTGAGGGCTTGTAAGCCTGTTGTAAGGCAGGACCTCACCAGACATCACAGGCAACAACATCGCCTATGGGCATAAACCCACCGTCGCTGGACCAGACACGACTGGGAAAAAGTGCTCTTCACTGATGAGTCACGGTTTTGTCTCACCAGGGGAGATGGTCGGATTGGCGTTTATCGTCGAAGGAATGAGTGTTACACCGAGGCCTGTACTCTGGAGCAGGATCGAGGTCGAGGGTCCGTCATGATCTGGGGCGGTGTGTCACAGCACCATCGGACTGAGCTTGTTGTCACTGCAGGCAATCTCAATGCTGTGCGTTACAGGGAAGACATCCTCCTCCCTTCCTGCAGGCTCATCCTGACATGACCCTCCAGCATGACAATGCCACCAGCCATACTGCTCGTTCTGTGTGTGATTTCCTGCAAGACTGCAGGAATGCCAGTGTTCTTCCATGGCCAGCGAAGAGCCCGGATCTCATTGAGCACGTCTGGGACCTGTTGGATCAGAGGGTGAGGGCTAGGGCCATTCCCCACAGAAATGTCCGGGAACTTGCAGGTGCCTTGGTGGAAGAGTGGGGTAACTGGCAAATCTGGTGCAGTCCACGAGGAGGAGATGCACTGCAGTACTTAATGCAGCTGGTGGCCACACCAGATACTGACTGTTACTTTGATTTTGAACCCCTCCCCCTTTGTTCAGGGACACTTTGATTTTGACCCCCCCCCCCTTTGTTCAGGGACACATTATTCCATTTCTGTTAGTCACATGTCTGTGGAACTTGTTCAGTGTATGTCTCAGTTGTTGATTCTTGTTATGTTCAAACAAATATTTACAAATGTTAAGTTTGCTGAAAACAAACTAAGAGGACGTTTCTTTTTTTGCTGAGTTTATCTGTCGCCTCGGACTCATTGAAGTTAAAGTTTTAGTCCAAATTGAGGATAGTGATAGCTGTTCTGATGTCCAGAAGCTCTTTTTGGTCATAGGAAATAATGGCGGAAACATCATGTACAAAAAAAATGGCACAATTGGTCAGGAGCCTGTAAAACGGCTGCTATTCCATCATATATTTTTATATGGTTAGATAAGACAGAAGGGTACTTAAGGCAAAATTAAGTAGGGTGGTTGGTCAGGTTGGATGGGTAGGCGTATAACACAAATGTCTAGCATGTGTGTTTGAATCTCATTACAGACAACTTAGCATTTTAGCTAATTAGCAACTTAACATTTCAGCTAACATTACCTTTTAGCTACTTTGCAACTATTTAGCATGTTAGCTAACCCTAACTCTAACCTTAACCCTTTAAGCTAACCTTAACCCTAACCTCTAACACTAACCCCTAGCCTAGCTAATGATAGCAACCTAGCTAACGGTACCATGTCCACCACAAATTGGAATTCGTAACATGTCATACATTTAGCAATTCATAACATATTGTAGAAATTGCAATTCGTAACATATCATACGAATTGTAATTTGTAGCATATCATACGAAATGGATGATGGACATCCACAAATTAATACATATCATACGAAACGTAACATATCCTTCTAATTGGAGCGTCCCGGATTTACATTTACATCTACACCTGAGTCCAGGTTGCAGCATTAGGTCTGAAGACAGCCTGCTCAAATGTTTTTTTCCCAGTGCAGTAGCTAGGTACAGTTGTTACAGATACTGTTCAGGCTCACATACCGTTGATGAATGCCAAACTTTTTCATGCCGTCTCCCACGAGTGTCATCACTTGTGGAGAAACGAGACGTTGGCGGGATAAAGATTCAAACTATTTCTTTGGTCAACATTACGTGAGAGTCACCCTCCAATTGGACAAAGTGGAGTGGTCTTTGTTGATAGCAGTCTGCTCAGCCACACCAAGAGAAGACAGGAATATGAACATAACTTGCACATATTATGCAAATATCAGTTAATGCGTAACTGAGTTCTCACAAACTATCAATACGTTAAAGTAAAACTTGCAGAAGCACATATACTTCTAACATGCTCACTAACATGATACAACATTGTAGCTTATAAACTGTAGGCTACCTTAACCTTTTCCACATTTTATTTTCAATAGAATTTTTAAAAGTGTGTTCTTGTAAAAAACAATAAACACTGCTCTATCCATGACATAGAATGATCAGGTGAATCTAGGATCCCTTATTGATGTGACCTGTTAAATCGACTTCATTCAGTGTAAATGAAGGGGAGGAGATTTTTATTAAGCTTTGAGACAATTGAGACATGGATTGTGTGTGTGTGCCATTAAGAGGGTGAATGGGCAAGACAAAGCTTAAAGTGCCTTTGAATGTGGTATGGTAGTAGGTGCCAAAGTTGCTGGGTTTTTCATTCTCAGCAGTTTCCCGTGTGTATCAAGAATGGTCCACCACCCAAAGGACATCCAGCCAACATGACACAATCTGATTCTGAGAGCCATATGAGATCACATTTGGAAAATATGGAGCCAAACACGTGAGTGAGCTTAGGACTGGGAAATTCCTCTAGATCAAATGAGGAGAGAATCATAAAACTAGAGTGATTATGCACATAGAGCTGTATCACTCCCTCTCCACCCATCTGTTTTGCAAAGGTCTGAGTTATGTCTGGACAGTCAGGCAGGCAGACTGCACACTGACTAAACTCAGCGAGAGGCACACTAGACCATTAAGACAAGATACAGAAATTGTATAGCCTACAGTATGTGTGTTATATGTGGGTTGTTTTGCAGATTGCAGTGTATATAGTCCCTGTAAAATTATTCATACTGTCGTGACTTGACTTTAACATGATTCTGAAGACTGTTATTTATCTAATTAACTATGTTTAATGGTTACCCAATTAAATTAATAATGTAACAATTAACTCATTAGGATCTGGGGCACCACGAGAGCAGTTCTTTAAAACTTGTTGAGGATAGGGGGCAGTATTTTCACTTTGGATGAATTGCCTGCCCATAGTGAACTGCATCCTATTCTGTCCTAGATTGCTAATATATGCATATTATTATTACTATTGGATAGAAAACACTCTAAAGTTTCTAAAACTGTTTGAATTATGTCTGTGAGTATAACAGAACTCATAGGGCAGGCAATCTTCCAAACAAGAAGTGAAATTCTGAATGTGGGTCAAATTTGACGTCATCGCCCCTTCCTTTCCCAACAAGATATGGATCTGGTAGCACTTCCTACACCTTCCACTAGATGTCCTCATTCAGTAGAACGTGGAATGGAGCTTCTGGTGTGAACTTTTTTTTTTTATTTTTTTTTTTTATTTTACCTTTATTTAACCAGGCAAGTCAGTTAAGAACAAATTCTTATTTTCAATGACGGCCTGGGAACAGTGGGTTAACTGCCTGTTCAGGGGCAGAACGACAGATTTGTACCTTGTCAGCTCGGGGGTTTGAACTCGCAACCTTCCGGTTACTAGTCCAACGCTCTAACCACTAGGCTACCCTGCCGCCCCAGGTGTGAACTTTGACCGAATGGGAGGGGAAATATTCACGGTCTTGGCAGAATGCAATTTCCCTGTGGCGCATTTCTCTGTGGGTGCCACCGTCGTTCCATTTGGCTGCAGATGAAAACGTATGATCCGGTTGGAACGTTATTGGATATATATGAAAATAACATCCTGAAGATTGATTCTCTACTTAGTTTGACCAGTTTATTCGACCTGGAATATATATTTTTGAAGTTTTCGTGCGAGTTGTCCTGGACCAGCGTCAGCTTTTGGGCACGTGAGCTGAAAGTGCTAGCAAATGCAGCTAATTGGACACTAGTATTGGACATTATGGAACAAAACAACGATTTATTGTGGAACTAGGACTCCTTGCACTGCATTCTGATGAAAGATCATCAAAGGTAAGGGAATATTTATGATGTAATTTCGTATTTCTGTTGACTCCAACATGGCGGAGAAATGTTCTGTTATCTGGCGTAGCTTTCTATAATTCCTCCGGATATTTTGGAGGCATTTCTGAACATGGCGTCAATGTAAACCGAGATTTGTGGATATAAATATGCATATTATCGAACAAAACATAAATGTATTGTGTAACATGTCATATGAGTGTCATCTGATGAAGATTTTCAAAAGGTTAGTGATTCATTTTATCTCTAATCATGCTTTTGTGACTCTATCTTTGGCTGGAAAAAATGCCTGTGTTTTTCCTTTGATTTGGTGGTGGTCTAACATAAATATATGTTGTGTTTTCGCTGTAAAACATTTTAAAAATCGGACATGATGTAACGGTTTTCTAGGTGTGAAGGAGAGTCGGACCAAAATGCAGCGTGTAGATTGCAATCCATGTTTAATGAACGAATGTAAAACACGAATCAATAACAAACACTACAAAACAAAGAACTTAACGAAAACCAAAACAGCCTATACTTGTGT